>NW_027268403.1:0-61505 GCF_963676685.1 Mytilus edulis
GTCAAATTGAGTTGACTGTTTGTTTCTTTGTCATATACAGTCCCTGAACCGATACCACTTTTCCTCATGAATATTTAAATAGAAGTTGCCGAAATGTTCATGTCCGTCATATTTGTTTTTCGTAATGAGTTTTGTTGTAAATCATAAGTCCTGCACCTCCCCCAACCATTATAAAGGAGGCATATTTTTCATAGATTTTAAAATAAGCTTGGGATATAAAATAAGCATCCCTACAAATATATTGAGTGTCATCTCTCGGACTATGTCTGATCTATCGCTATTGGAAGTGACTTGTAGTTGTCTCCGTATTTCGTGGATTCACATTCCCGAACATGATACTGTATTCATATAAAAAAAAAAAAAAACACCAGGCGAACTAGGACATCATAGACTGACAGTTGACACACAAAGGACGAAATATAAACAAATAAATACCCAAACACGTAAAACGAAAGAGGGTCGAATGTAAGGACTGAGCAGTTGCAATTAGCATGTGTATCAACTCCAGTATAATGCCGGAGACAACTATCCCGCATGGAAAGAATAATAGGAATCAAAACGGACAACCCCAAATATTCAAGAGAACAGAGTTGGTCTTTTTAAAGAAAAATTACCAATACACACAAGACAGATGCATTGTCGGAGTAATGGGCTGTCGGAGTAATGGGCTATCGGAATAGTGGGCTGTCGGAGTATTGGGCTGTCGAAATAGCGGGCTGTCGGAGTAATGGGCTATCGGAATAATGGGCTGTCGGAGTAATGGGCTGTCGGAATAATGGTTGTCGGACTAATGGGATGTCACTAAAATCAAAAACGTCACAACAGACACGGCATAGCGAACGAGCTGTGAAATATAAACACCGTAAGACGGTGCCAAAGGAATATCACCATCTAAAAATGGAAAATTAACTTTTGTCGTAAATTTTAGTGTGGAGTTTCCCGTTTAAAACCGAAATGCTGACGTATACTAGAAAATCATCCTTTTAAAACAATTAATACACTTTATATATTAAGCTGAATATTTGGTATTGGTTGTGCTCATTGTTGAAGACCGAACGGTGACCTAAAGTTGTTTATTTATGTGTTATTTGGTCTGTTGTGCAGAATTTTCTCATTGACAACCATAAACCGTCTTTTGTACATTTACTAATTTTATTTTATTTTCTGTATTTGTAGAAAGTTATAAACTACATTTTTGTGAAAATTCCAAACCAGAATTGGTGACATGCCCAGATGATGAAATAATTAGTTCAAAAAAGATAACATATGATGAATTTCCGTGTCAGGATTTCAGCAACAATCATACCTGTCACTCAAATATAGATGATTACTTCAATGCCAATTGTATTGGTCAAAATAACTGTACTCTCCCAATCGAATTGTCGTTCAGTAAAACTTGCCAAAGACCACCAAGGCGTTTAAAAGTTTATTTCGAGTGTTCAAGTGAGTATTTTACATATTTTTGACTTAAAGCTGCCAATATATTAATATAATGATTATGTATCTGTTTTATGTTTTATATGTCGCATCATGTCAATACGATATTTGATAAATAAAATGTAATAATAAACACTTATTGCTCATTAAAAACTCATCCTTATGTATCCATTTTTTAGCTATTTGAGTTATTTCCATTTCCTCATTTTTGTCTCGTTTTCTTTTCTTCTGTGAATATTTAATTCATTACGCTATAATGTTTCCCAAATGATTGGTTGAATTTCCAAGAAATGAATTTAAGCAGCCTCATTGAAGGGGTATTAGCAAATAGCTTATCAGATTAGTATAATTTAAAATTATACTTTAAAAATTGCATGCGTCCGAAGCACTTTTCTGGATTAACCTTTAGCAAGAAAACTCATACATTTGTACAGTAGTTGACTTTTTTAAGACCATAGTAGTATGAAAACATAGAAACATGAAATGCTTTATAACTAAAATAGACATTAGAAGAAGAGCCAAGCTTTTCTCTATTAACTTTTATACTTAAAAATTAACTTGAGTTTACCGTAATGATTTCTGTATTCATCGAAATTACTATAAGACTTGTGTTTGAATTACATTCCCCTGTCGTGAATTTTTAATAAGATACTGATTAATTTCCTTTGAAATAAAGTTTTTATATTTCAAGAGCCTTTTTGTGTCGATTCAAAGTTTGTTAAAGGTATTCTAGTGATAATAACTAAAAACGTCTCATCACTATCAATTTCAAAGTTTTACACAAATCACAACAAATCTATGTGAACTACTGTAACAATTACTTGTTTTTTCATCATACAAAAACTTTAAAGTTAAAATCTGTAAATTTGTATCAAGTATACACTTTGTTATCGAAATAGTTAGAAAACGAGGTAAACCATCTATGAAAATGGATCCCTTTATTTTGTAACTTTGTTTTCTCCTACAGTTCCATAAATAATAATAATAGCGACCATTCACGCTTTAACGAGTTTGCGTATTTAAGTATATCATACATCATGGTTTTTATAGTCCTGAGCAACAGATATTTGCCACTGGACGTTAAGCAACAGACTATCAATAAATCAATCAAACAATCAACCAATCAGATATTGTCTGATCTGTTTTTCTTTTCGTCCTTAGGGGGATTTTGGTGGCGTAATAAACATCCTGCTCCTGTAGATACATGTGCAAATTCATTAGAAAATGTGAACTGTCCTTCGAAATACCACATTCATATACAAAATTGCGGGACATATAGTAAGAGTATTTGTGATGGTATGGACAATACTTGTGCGATAAATACACTTAAAAGATTATGCAACGAGAAGCAGAGGTGCTTACCGGATATAAGTAAAACATCATGCCTTTTTCATAGACGATTCGCCAATATTCAGTATACTTGTAAAGGTAAGCAGGATAACATTTCATATTGATAAATGAGAGGCGAATGATACTAAAGGGACATTCAAATTCAAAAGTCGAAAATAAACTGACACCGTTATGACTTAAAACAAAAGAGAAGTAGACAAACAATAATACACAAACCACAACAAAGAAAACATAATACTTTGTATAAAATTGACATCTAACATACACGCATTCCAACATCGATCCGAGCTCCGATTGTAAAATATCTCATTCGGAAGACTCCGTATATATACTATAAGAATTTTGTTGTAATTATATTACGATAAAGTGATCTAATGATGTTAGTATAACCAGACTTGCAATTGCTAACATCAATATAAGCTCTGAATAAAAGTGAAACCTCACATCCTCGCATTCACGCATTCCAACATCAATCCGAATTCCTATAACAAAAACATCTTTTTTCAGAAGAATCCGTATAAATGCTTTCAGTATAGTATTTTATTTATGTTACAAATAATGATCGTATGTTGCTAGCATTACTAGACTTACAATTGTTCACATAAATTCACTCATACGTATTGTGCATTGATCAGGATTGATGCAAGCAATTGCAAGTCTAGAAATACAAGCATCTTACGAATAAAATTTGTTGCTTTCCGAATTCGGATTGATGATATAATGCGTGGATTATAATAAGTGTGACTTTTATTCAAGACACCATAAAAATCGTTCAACACATCAGTGGTGTAAACGTACGACGTAATCACCAACTATACAGTTCATTTAAACAAAATAATTATTTCTCAAATTGACACAAATCAAATGATATGTATTTTACCATGTAGTACAATATATAATTGGTTGTTTGTTTTCGTCGCAGCGTTCAATTCATCCGTATCATTTTTATGTTTTGTTTTCTAGTGGAAAAATGCAATGATAGTTAATTTTTATCTTCTTTCAGGAATAATTGATCATTCAGTCACATCAACCATACCAAGCACATCATCAGGTTTATAGTTTTAAATAATGCAGAGATTTATTTTGTATTTAAAATTGTTTTAACTTTAGAAATGCTGACTTGGGACAGACACATACAGACATTTTCAAAAGTTAAAAATGTGTAATGGCGTCCAGCACTCCCCTAAAATGGATGGGACAGTGTATTAACGGTACAACATACGCACATATTTAAATAATACTTTGACTTATCACAATGATATAAATCACACGAGGCATATTCTACCGTACTCTAAATGTATACCTGTGGTTTGAAATTGATTATTATAACTGTGTGCTTTGTCATTTAAAGTTTAAAACATTTATGATATAAACGATTGGTCGTCATCTTTGTAGACCTATCTCTTGATAGCATGTTAGTACCTGTACATCCAACGTACCTAATCGATATGGCCATCATATGCACACACTTATCGGTCCATCTTTCAAGCTTTATGATTGAAAGTTTCAATTTTACTTTAATAATCGCATCTGGAATTCACGCGATTAAAGATACATGTCATGGTTAAAAACAAAGACTGCAATTTTCATCGATTTTGTTTTACATTGCAGTGCTGTAATTGATTTTCGTAAATACTCATGTTTTCTGAACTTTATTTGAAGTTTTTATTATTTCATAATTTCTACAATGTAATACAACTTCATATAAGAATGCAAGATAGAATTTTACAATTAATTGGTATTTTTTTTATCAATATACATCAATGCTGATAAAATTGAAAATGAAAATGGGGAATGTGTCAAAAAGACAAAAACCAGACCATAGAGCGGACAGCAGCAGAAGGTCACCAACAGGTCTTCAATGCAACGAGAAAATCCCGCACCCGGTGGCGTCCTTCAGCTGACCACTAAACAAACACATACTAGTTCAGTGATAATGGATGTCATTCTGAACTCCGAATTATACACAAGAAACTAAAATAAAAAAAACATTCAAGACTAACAAAGGCCAGAGGCTCCAGACTTGGGACAGGCGCAAAAAAGTGACGGGGTTAAACATGATTTTTGAGAACTCAACTCTGTACCTCTAGCAAATGTAGAAAAGTAAAAGCATAACAATTCGCACAGTAAAATTCATTTCAAAAGAAGACCGAGTCTAGCTTTTGTCTGACCATATTTTTATTGACCCCAATTTTGTTTGTCTTTGATATTCAACTTTATTCTATCAACTTGTATTAACGGAATTACTAAATATTTTAAAATGTTGTTTTTTTAAGATCATGGACGTGATACGGTTACTACCGCTTTTGAAAATGATACTTTTGAATGTAAGTAACAATTCAGATTTCTTCAACGTGCATGCCAATTTGTACTTACGGAATGCTAATCCTACATCATCGAAAAAAACTATTTTATGACCAACAATGAGAAAAGAAACCCCCAAAAAATATATAATATTATAATTATTGTATGAACACAAAACATTCACATATGAACCGAAAATACACACCGAAATATGTTTGATTAGTGTATGCAAACCATAAGTAAAACTGGTTAACTGATGCAAACATGTAAACCAGTTAATAGTTTAAACTGCTCAAATCAACTGAGTTAATAGTTTAAACTGCTCAAATCAACTAAGTTAATAGTTTAAACTGCTCAAATCAACTGAGTTATCAGTTCACAAAAAAACACAAATTAATCTTGGCCGTGTTTTATTTAGAACAAGATGACAAAACAAATGTTTGAACTATTTCAATTTATTTTGATTATTGGCCTGATTTGGTCTATTTTGAAGTATTTGATAAGGTGTGGTTTTATATGTACTTCGAGAATTAGAAATAGTATAAAACATGAGTTTTAAAACATGTCTATCGTGTCGCAGATCCTGAAATGCCGGAACTAAGTCTTGATAAGGACCATCGCGTAGTATCCTATCAACCTTCGCAAAGTGAAACGCAATACCTTTGTAGTCATGGATGGGATGACGAGGATGCTGTAGTGCTCTGTAGATATTTTAACCAAACCTGGATCGGACATTCTACAGTTGTTGACAAACTATTGGATATACCGATTGCTCCTTATTCGTTACATTGTAATGGACTTGAAACTAGTTTGCTCAAGTGTAATTCAACAGAAAATCCGACAAGCTGTAAACACTGGACACTTTAAATTTGCAAAACACTCATTTGCAAATCCGCCGCCGCCTCAAATAAGAGCTACAATGTCATGTATATAACCAAAATGTGCGGAATTACATGGGATTCAATAATTTCATTTGTTTTCTACTGTTACTATTATATTTATTTTGCTATTTGATTTATAAAAACATGGGATTTTCAATATCCCATGGGACAGGGCAAAATCCCATGGGATTTACCATTATCCCATGGGATTTTGGTTAAATCCCATGGGATTTTTTTTGGTCCCATGGGATAATTGTAGTCCCATGGGATATTTGTTGTCCCATGGGACAAAAAAAATCCCATGGGATTATTATTATCCCATGGGATCTTTAATATCCCATGGGACAAAATAAAATCCTATGGGATTCAAATTATAAATATATAGATATAAATATACAGTATGTGTATGTTGCAATGAATGCTGTTTGGAAGTAAAAAAGTTTTAAAAGTATACAAGTTTCTTTATATTTTTTATATATAAATATAATTTTTTTTTCATTTTGTCACAAACATGTTTTTTATTTGTTAATATGACAACAAAGATTATAATTCTGATTTTGGAATGTTTAATAAAATTTAAGGTCGAAGAGTAAAGTTCTTTCACTGAAACAAAATGATGACATGTTTAAATAAATTTAAAAAAATATTGTTTTGAAATCTTTGTCTTGTTTATTTTATAATATCTTTAATATCCCATGGGACATGATAAAATCCTATGGGATTCAAATTATAAATATATAGATATAAATATACAGTATGTGTATGTTGCAATGAATGCTGTTTGGAAGTAAAAAAGTTTTAAAAGTATACAAGTTTCTTTATATTTTTTATATATATAAATATAATTTTTTTTTCATTTTGTCACAAACATGTTTTTTATTTGTTAATATGACAACAAAGATTATAATTCTGATTTTGGAATGTTTAATAAAATTTAAGGTCGAAGAGTAAAGTTCTTTCACTGAAACAAAATGATGACATGTTTAAATAAATTTAAAAAAATATTGTTTTGAAATCTTTGTCTTGTTTATTTTATAATGAAAAATAGAACTGAAAAAAATATTTCATATTCTGACTGAATAGTTTACTCTTTTCATGAAGTAAGGTTTTCTTTGTTATAGTTTCATTGCAATACATGAATATGCAAACAATTTGAATTATATACCTTTGTGGTGTACATAATATTATGCTTATATTTGCAAATTTATAATTTAAACACTTTTTGTGTTAAAATTTTAGTTTGCTTTTTCGCTGCTTGCTATGTACAATTATTCAGTCCACTATATAAGAGTCAAGTCAATAAATAATTTCATCCACTAGAATATTCCCGCAATTCTTAGACAAAACATTTTTCAATCTGTTCTTCAAAGATCTTCCTCCGTACATCTTTATTGGATGGAGCGATTAAAATGAGAAGACAAAGCAGGTTTATTTGGACAACAACATACTAATATTTTTTTCATTCGTTCCTTCTTTCAATTGATAATTACATTGTTGCATTTACATGATCAAGTTCTTGAGCATCTATGATTGTGATGGTATGACTCCTTTTTGTTTATAGTCATTATGTTGAAATTTCCTTTTACTATTTAATGTAGGAAAAAAACGTTCCATTTCAAATTAATAAAAAAAGTTGCACTATTGAGAAAAATATCATCTTCCAAGTTTTCTGTTCAGTATTGATCTGTTGAATGATGACCATGAAAACCGAGATGTCTGACCTACAAATACACAAAACTCAAAAATTATCAGTGAAGAGAAATACAGCAATAAAATGGCTATTTTATCATGTTTATGTACATTTTAATAAACTTTCATTTAAATATCTATTGTTAGTACTCTTATTTCAGTGCTTTGTGTCTATGATTTACATATTACTGGTTATTGTTTGGTTCCTTGTTGCAGTCTTTTGAGTTAATATAAAAAACAAGATGTGGTATGATTGCCAATGAGACAACTATCCACAAAAGACCAAAATGACACAGACATTAACAACTAAATGTCACCGTACCACCTTCAACAATGAGCAAACCCCATACCGCATAGTCAGCTATAAAAGGCCCCGATAAGACAATGTAAAACAATTTAAAAGAGAAAACTAACGGCCTTATTTTTGTAAAAAAATGAAAGAAAAACAAATATGTAACATATAAACAAACGTCAACCACTCAATTATAGGCTCCTGACTTGGGACAGGCACATACATTAATAATGTGGCGGGGTTAAACATGTTAGCGGGATCCCAACCCTCCCCCTAACCTGGGACAGTGGTATAACAGTACAACATAAGAACATAAGCCCATTGCAACAAAATTTTACAATTTGTTCAAATGTTGTGCTGTTATCATGGTTATTAAAACCACTGTCCGGTATAGCATTTGCTCATTGTCAAAGGCTGTACAGTGAACTATTTTTGTTAAATTAAGGGGGCTCGCAGGTTTCAATCAATTTTTTTTCTTAATATAGGGTTACACTTTAATTTTCTATAATAAATGAACTTTATCTTATACTTTATAGAAAAATAGAAAAATTAAATTAAAAAAATGGGGACACCATTCATTCACACTCACAATCCGCCTTTGAAAGAAGCATATATACATTTTTGTAAAGGTACTTTTTTTTCTGTTGAACTAATAGGAGAAATAGAGGTAATTTTGAAATGAAAAAAGAACTTAATTACAGAAATCGCTTAAATTTTACAATAGTTTAGTTTAAGTAAAGTTAGTTGAAAATGATAATAAAAAATATAGGTCACTGATGAGCTGGAAAAGATATTACAATTTTCATGCTAAAAAATGGCATTTCTGCACCAAAGGGAGATAATTTGGAGCTTTTTCATAATATATACATTTTAAAAGTTGTCTGGGGCCAAAACGAATTGATTTTGTAGAATGATTTCTGTACCATATGATAAAGTAAAAACTAATAAAGTTATAAATAAAATTAGATATGAAAAAAAAATATTTAATATTTTTCTGAAATTTTTATGTACCTCGAGCCTCCTTAAATGTCATTTGATCTCTATTGGAGAAAAGTCTTATTTGAAATCAGACTGCTTCTTATCTTTATATCAACCCAGCCATAATATGCCTGTCCAATATCAGGAGCTTGTACATAGTTCATTGGTTGATGTTGTTTCATATCCGTCATTTTTGTTTTTCATAATATTTTGTTTTTTTATAAATTAGTCTGGTATATTTGAAGTTTGAATTGATGCTTCGTTTCAAATTTTTTTAGCGTTGTCTTCTATAGATTACATGGATTACAATATCATGTATAGGGTATGAGTTTTTTCATTACTAACAGGTCATCACTGGCCTCTAATAAGTAATTACAATGGTTACATCCACTTAATTGAACTCTGATGGATAGTTTTCTCATTTATCGTACCACATCTTATTTTAATAAATATTTAATCATTACTCAAGGGCTAAAACTTTTTTTAACAGTGGACTTACCATTTAGGCTTTGTTGACCTTTGTAAATCTATGTTTGTTGATAATTTCTTCTGTTTATAGTTTCCCCTTTATCTTCAATATTCTTGCCCTACACATAAAAGGGTAAACAATATCATTTAATGACCAAAACCAGGTGCTCCGCAGGGCGCAGCTTTATACGACCGCAGAGGTCGAACCCTGAACAGTTGGGGCAAGTATGGACAAAACATTCAAGCGTGATACAGCTCTGAATTTGGATTGTGATCAAATTTTTGACATTACATGGGTTTTTTTTACACAAAACAAATGTCAAGATTTTACAAATCAATTAAAAATTTCTTCTTCAAACTTTTTAAATCTAAAATTAAATAGTTGACACAGCATAGGTTTCTGACACAGAATGAATGTGGTTTAATGAACTTAAAAGTTTTTTTTGCCTTTGAGCAATTCACTATGCTGTTGAATATTAATCCTGTCAAAAAAATGTTTGAAGAAATTTTCTTTTTATTTATGAAATCTGAAATGACAAAAATTAAACCCCCCCTCCTTTTTTTCACATCCCCGTTTCCCTTTTTCCAAAACTGATATCAATTCAAATTTCTAATGGAGTTTGCAACAATAACTACTCTTTTAAATACATCATAAAATATTAAAATGTAAAATAAAGTGCTTGTTATCACTGAATGGTAAAGATTGGTTGGTAGTAAAAGTGAATATACATTGTTTATTGTATAAAACAATAAAAAAAACTTCATCAGCAACATTTTATATTGGCAAATTTCCAATGAAGTTATTTACATAAAGTTATTGGCAAATAAAAATAGAAAATGACATCATAGTCATGTCTGGCAAATGTCCAACATACATTATCTAAAAACATTTTAGATAAGATAAGGAAAAAAAGCTTCATCAGCAACATTTTATATTGGCAAATTTCCAATGAAGTTATTTACATAAAGTTATTGGCAAATGAAAATATAAAATGACATCATAGTCATGTCTGGCAAATTTTCAACATATATTATCAACTACTATTCTATACAAAGAAAGATAACTCCAATTGAAAATTAATTGCTATTGCACAATATTGTGCAATTAGATATTTCTTGCTATTGTGCAATACTGTGCAATTGAAAATTTCTTGCTATTGCACAATACTTGATATGGAATCCTGATTTGGACCAACTTGAAAACTGGGCCCATAATCAAAAATCAAAGTACATATTTAGATAAAGCATATCAAATAAGCCCAAGAATTTAATTTTTGTTAAAATCAAACTTAGTTTAATTTTGGACCCTTTGGACCTTAATGTAGACCAATTTGAAAACTGGACCAAAAATTAAGAATCTACATACACAGTTAGATTTGGCATATCAAAGAACCCATTTATTCAATTTTTGATGAAATCAAACAAAGTTTAATTTTGGACCCCCATTTATACCAACTTGAAAACTAGGCCAATAATTAAAAATCTAAGTACATTTTTAAATTCAGCATATCAAAGAACCCCAAGGATTCAATTTTTGTTAAAATCAAACTAAGTTTAATTTTGGACCCTTTGGACCTTAATGTAGACCAATTTGAAAACGGGACAAAAAATTAAGAATCTACATACATAGTTAGATTCGGCATATCAAAGAACCCCAATTATTCAATTTTTGATGAAATCACACAAAGTTCAATTTTGGACCCTTTGGGCCCCTTATTCCTAAACTGTTAGGACCAAAACTCCCAAAATCAAACCCAACCTTCCTTTTATGGTCATAAACCTTGTGTTTAAATTTCATAGATTTCTATTTACTTATACTAAAGTTATGGTGCAAAAACCAAAAATAATGCTTATTTGGGCCCCTTTTTGGCCCCTAATTCATAAACTGTTGTGACCTCAACTCCAACCAGATGCTCTGCAGGGCGTAGCTTTATATGACCGCAGAGGTTGAACCCTGAACGGTTGGGGCAAGTATGGACACAACATTCAAGCTGGATTCAGCTCTAAATTTGGATTGTGATTAAATAGTTGACACAGCATAGGTTTCTGACACAGAATGAATGTGTTCTAATGAACTTAAAATTTTTGTTTTCTCTTAGAGCAATTCACTATGCTGTTGAATATTAATCCTCTCAAAAAAATGTTTGAAGAAATTTTCTTTTTTATTTATGAAATTTCCCCCTTTCCCTTATTCCAAAACTAATCTCAATTAAAATTTCTAATGGAGTTTGCAACAATAACTACTCATTTAAATACATCATAAAATATTAAGATGTAAAAAAAAACTGCTTGTTATCATGAATGGTAAAGATTATTTTAATTTATCAGTTGGTAGTAAAAAGTGAATATATATTGTATATTGTATATAACAAAGATTTAAGTTGATTCTGGACAAAGAAAGATAACTCTAATTAAAAAAAAATCTTGCTATTGCACAATATTTTGCAATTAGATATTTCTTGCTTACTATTCTGGACAAAGAAAGATAACTCTAATTAAAAAAAAATTTGCTATTTCACAATATTGTGCAATTAGATATTTCTTGCCATTGCGCAATACTGTGCAATTGAAAAGACTTGTAATTGCACAATACTTAATATAATAATTTTAGATCCTGATTTGGACCAACTTGAAAACTGGGCCCATAATAAAAAATCTAAGTACATTTTTGGATTCAGCATATCAAAGAACCCCAAGATTTCAATTTTTGTTAAAATCAGACTAAGTTTAATTTTGGACCCTTTGGACTTTAGTGTAGACCAATTTGAAAACAGGACCAAAAATGAAGAATCTACATACACAGTTAGATTTGGTATATCAAAGAACCCCATTTATTCAATTTTTGATGAAATCAAACAAAGTTTAATTTTGGACCCCTATTTGGACCAACTGGAAAACTGGGCCAATAATCAAGAATCTAAGAACATTTTTAGATTCAGCATATCAAAGAACCTAACTGATTCATTTTTTGTCAAAATCAAACTAAGTTTAATTTTGGACCCTTTGGACCTTAATGTAGACCAATTTGAAAACGGGACCAAAAGTTAAGAATCTACATACACAGTCATGACAGTTAGATTCGGCATATCAAAGAACCCCAATTATTCAATTTGGATGAAATCAAACAAAGTTTAATTTTGGACCCTTTGGGCCCCTTATTCTGTTGTGACCAAAACTCCCAAAATCAATACCAACCTTCCTTTTATGGTCATAAACCTTGTGTTTAAATTTCATAGATTTCTATTTACTTATACTAACGTTATGGTGCGAAAACCAAGAAAAATGCTTATTTGGGTCCCTTTTTGGCCCCTAATTCCTAAACTGTTGGGACCTAAACTCCCAAAATCAATACCAACCTTCCTTTTGTAGTCATTAACATTGTGTTTAAATTTCATTGATTTCTATTTACTTAAACTAAAGTTATTGTGCGAAAACCAAGAATAATGCTAATTTGGGCCCTTTTTTGGCCCCTAATTCCTAAACTGTTGAAACCAAAACTCCCAAAATCAATCCCAACCGTTCTTTTGTGGTCATAAACCTTGTGTCAAAATTTCATAGATTTCTATTAACTTAAACTAAAGTTATAGTGCGAAAACCAAGAAAATGCTTATTTGGGCCCTTTTTGGCCCCTAATTCCTAAAATGTTGGGACCAAAACTCCCAAAATCAATACCAATCTTCCTTTTGTGGTGATCAACCTTGTGTTAAAATTTCATAGATTTCCATTCACTTTTACTAAAGTTAGAGTGCGAAAACTAAAAGTATTTGGACGCAGGACGACGACGACGACGACGACGACGCCGACGCCAACGTGATAGCAATATACGACGAAAAATTTTTCAAATTTTGCGGTCGTATAAAAACCTACTAATACATAAAAAGTAGGCAACTGAAAATTTTGCCTCATTTGTATATAACTTCGACTTGATCCTCATTCTTGCTGTTTAATATTATCATTGTTTTATGAAAATGAGGTCTTAGTAAAATTAACCTTGGCAAACAGACATCTTTTTTTATATGACACCTTGAATTCATTCCGTACAACAAGTAGACCTATGCTTATAATATCTGATAAAATGACAAAACCAAGAAAACTTAGCATTGACCAAAGAACCATAAAATGCGGTCATGGTTTTATGAATCTGCCAGAGAGACATGCACACCTTACAATTGTTACATATCCTACAAATATAATCTACCTGTAACTATAAGCATAATTATGATAAACAATGCAGTGTTTCATTGACTAATGAAAATGAGGTCACGGTCATATAAAATATGACAGACAGACATGTGCATCTTACAATCATTCCGTTCACTAAATAAAGTGGCCTTATTGCTTACAGTATCCGGAAAATAAACCAAACCACAAAAACTAAACATTTTCATAGTTCCTTATACCCTGCCACATTCATAATATATGTGCCTGTTCCAAGTCAGGAGCCTATAATTCAGTGATTGTCCTTTGTTTATGTGTAACATTTAACTGTTTTTCCATTTTTTGTACATAAATTAGGTTGTTAGTTTTCTGGTTTGAATTGTTTTCATTGTCATTTCTGGACCCCTCTGCTTCCATGCTTAAATTCACATAGTCAAAAGTCTAATAACAGAGCTTTTGTTTAATTTCTTTAAATATTTTGAACAATTGGATATTAGTCCATGCTTACTCTTCATTATCATGATTATTTTTTAAATGGATACTTGTAACATATTGTATTTGCTCATTTTAAAAAGATGACGTTTTGATGACGTCGCATGGCGACGTTTCAGTACATTTTCCTTTTTCAGTAAATACTTCATCTGTTGATAGATACTGTGAACGTTTTGTGCATATCTAAATAGTTTTACCTATGTTGAAAGATGTGCTTAGTATCAAATCATAAAAAAACATATTGTTTAGTCTAGAAAATCTTGTAAGATTTTCGCTGCTAGTGTTGCTAAATAGGTGCAATTTGGGTACCGTTACGTTAGCTATTTCAACTTTTTTCTTGGACGCCGTCATAGTAAAAAAAAATCCTTTCAAGGCGTTATAATTGTTTGTATTACAAAAAGAAGAAACCTAAATCTTACTTGTTAGTTGTTACGAGCTAACAAAAAAGATTTTTTAAAGTTGGTTAAAATAC
Source organism: Mytilus edulis (assembly GCF_963676685.1). Lineage (NCBI taxonomy): Eukaryota > Metazoa > Mollusca > Bivalvia > Mytilida > Mytilidae > Mytilus > Mytilus edulis. The sequence goes on from NW_027268403.1 coordinate 14,522, forward strand.
ATACAATACGACATAAGCTCTAGAGCTTTTATGCAAGATACATATATGACAAGCACAATACATAAAACATTAAGTTCATCACTGAGATAGTAGTCTCAGAAAGAGGAGACGGGGTCAACCAAACCCCTATTCAATCTGAATGTAGGACAGAAAGTCACAGGACAAAAAGTCACGGTCAACAAGTCACAGACAAAAAGTCACAATTCAGTTTAGAGATTATTTTTCTTTGAACAAGAAAACACTTTTTTTGTATTTTTCTTGAAGTTTTATATAAGAAGCAACTTAGTAATTAAAATTTATTCAATAAATATCAATAATAATCAAATAATTGTTATGAAAACAAAATGTCAAAGTGGCTTCAATTTGCCAATAAATATGGCCCCATAAATATATCCTTTGCAAGATTAAAATCTAATAGATCTACATTTCCATTTATTATGTTTATCAAGCTTTATGAGCAATTTCCTTAAATTAAAAATGAATGTATGTAATAAAAAGAAAATATTTCAAGATCTTTTTCATATATACTCAAACCAATTGTCAACAAATTGTTTGTGACTTTTTGTCCTGTGACTTTTTGTCTTATCAAATTTGTGACTTTATGTCCTGTGACTTTTTGTCCTGCGACTTTCTGTCCGTTTACCTTCCATCATGTCCATCTAAATCAGTTAACTGAATAATTGTTGTTTGCAGTAGTCCGGGTAACGAGTCGATATCTGTTATTAATCATGCAAATTGCGAGTAAACACTTACACACCTTTTCAGAATGTCAGCTAAAAACGAAGAATCACTGGTGATAGGGGAGTGTAACCGATGAATTGATCCTGAATCAGATAAGATTTTCCAAGTATTACGCAGAACCTCTTTATTTGATCACACTCGCCTGGAGATTTAATAATAAGGCTACTAAAAACATTTTATTTCCCCATGTTCGCTGTTTTTCGCTATAATTATTAAGCTGAATAAAGCTATTTGAAAAATACATTTATTTGTTTTTTTTCTGCTACAAGATATTTGAATAAAATGCTAATTACGCACCAGTTGCTGAGCAGAGAATCATTCTAAGCCAGGAACAGTCAGTGGCGGATCCAGAAATGTTCATAAGTGGGGGCCCACTGACTGACCTAAGAGGGGGCCCGATCCAGTCAAGCTTCAGTGATTCCCTATATAAGCAACCAAATTTTTTCCCAAAAAGGGGGGCCCCCCCTAAATCCGCCTCTGACAGTATATACTAACTGTTAACAGTAAGAATAGAAATTCCCTGTAAAAAGGCAGTCAAATCTTAACAGAACTGTAACTTAATGATACATGTATATCAAGTTCCAGCACCCTGGCCCAGCACACTGAGTTAGCAAACTGGTGTGTGTCAGTCCATTGAAGTAATATTACTTCCATGGTCAGTCTTATAATATAAAACTGCGTAGGTTAATATCAGTGGCGGATCCAGAACTTTTCCTAAGGGGGGGGGGGGGGGGGGGGGCGCTGACTGACCTAAGAGGGGGCCCGCTCGAGTCATGCTTCAATGATTCCCTATATAATCAACCAAATTTTTCCCACGAAAGGGGGGCCCGGGCCCCCTGGATCCGTCTATGCATATCGTTAGATTTATCGTTTGTTTGGATATTTTTAGGATCGTTGTAAAATTATATATCTTAAACTTTGTTAAAATACTATTTTAAATTGTTCAATTCGTGATATTTCATAATTTTGTCAAAGTGTACTTTTAAAGTTTTAAATTTTAAAAATATAAAAATGAATATATATATATTCCCTTTTGATTTGAGGAAAATCTGTTTGAACTGTAATGACATGGTCAGTCAACTGATTTGTTGCAAAGCTGATTACAGGTAATTATAACATACAGTAATTTTCCATTACGACAGTGCGTGTATAACGTAAAGTTTTCTAGAGAACATCCTGTCTACGTGTAATACAGATTGATGACATTACACACAATTTCTTTTGTTAAATGTGCTTAGGTATCTGTGTCTATTCCCTATTTAAACACCACAAATTTTTCGAAGAAATTAATAAAAAAATCAATTATATGAAATAAAGAAGAAAAGTAGCAAATATCAACTTCAGTAACTAGTAACTGCGCATTGAGTAAACATAATTTCAATATTGCATGAACCAACAAATGGAAGTTTTTAACGAATACAGCCCTTGCACGGTCGGTAATGAATCAACCCTTGACAAAACGTATACATGTAGGCCTATGTAGAAGTGTTTAAAAAGACCAATTCGTATTGGTTATATTTCACACTAGAACCTTAGATAACTAGAACTAAGCAGTGGTTGATCCAGAAATTTTCATAAGTGGGGACCCATTGACTGCCTAAGAGGGGGTCCCTGCCAGTCATGCTTCAGTGATTCCCTATATAATCTCCCATTTTCCAAGATTAGTGGGGGGGGGGGGGGGGGGGGGCTGGAAAAAACCTAAATCCGCCTCTGCTAATTGGGAAGTCATTTTGTCTGATACACACATATAAATACCTATTATGTACAAAATGCTTCAAATATATGCATATATAATAATGGTGCGTCTAAAAACCGTTAAGGATCTCCTCGGTGCACGCAAGACATAAAAAGTCTCTTAGGACATGTATTTTAGTGTTGAGGGTATTCATTCGATTCATAACTTATTTCATAATCTTGTAATTTTTGTTTCGATAAAATTTGAGACATAAATACATGTATTGAGACATATATTACATGTATTATATGTCTCCGATAAAATAAAACCAACTTTAAAGAAGTTATTTAAGTATGAATCGGCTGTCACCTGTGTTTTGCATTGGGATGCCAAAACATTAATGTTATTTACAAAAATGCCAAAACCTGCAAATATATTTTAGTCAAAAAGAAACATTTATAAATCGATGATTTTTCCACTAAACGTTTTTGTAATTTGTTATAGAAATATTAATAAGTACATGCAAGGATTTGTATAGTATACTATACAAATCCTTGGTACATGTACATAGTTTTTTTTACACATCCTTGGTTTTATAAAGTCCTTCATTGCTTCAACCCCTTGGTGAAATTTAAATGGCGAGACGATAATTAATAAACTATCTATCTATCTATCGACATGCGCCGTTAGGTGGGATTTTAGAATACGTCACGGATGACCGACGATCATATTCAATACCAATCATCATTTGAATTTTGTCAATTGATCTTTAATGATTAGGACTGATTGGTGATGGCAGAGAATGTGTCTCTGTTGATGGTTATAAACACATAGAAGTAAACTTTACAAAAAAAAGTTTACTTGGAAAAAAATATAAAATATGAATATGCTAAATAAATTTTTCTTTGGTATGTAATGGTCTGTAATAATTGAAGAAGTTATATATCATTTAAAAACGTTTAGAAATATAGATCTTTTTCGATGTACAATTTGGCCCGCTTGGAGATCTTAATAATTGTTTGTCTACTTTCGTCTATTTATATTGCTGAAATTCTTTAATCAATGATTTGTACAAGCCCTTGCTATAATATAATGAATCTCGTCGCCAATATCACCATAATAACTTAAAGAACAGATACAATCTTATCCTAAATAGTTTGCCATCTAACAATTCAAAAAGAAATTTTGAGTCGAAACTGAAGTACCAAATCTTTAAAAAGAATCACCTTTTTGGAACAGTATAGACGTTGAAAATTAAACTGTATATATATATTCTTTTTTCAAAACTCCTGAAATAACTTAAAATTATCTTTAGACAGCTTTCATATGCAAATCTTTTTAGAAGTATGTGAGCGTATTACCCCCCCCCCCCCCCCCCTTTTTCCTTCTATAATAAACTATTGAATGAATCTGAATCTATAAAATTTATTTGTAAACGATTTTGTGTCTTAATTTGTGTTTGCTAACTAAGTGCGGTCCATGCTGTCAAAAGTCAAAAATGTCTCCTTGTGTATAAGTTATCGATAAAAAAAACTATTTGAAGCCGCCAGAAGAATAAATCATTTCCTGAACTTAAATACATTTATCTGTAAATAAAGACAATTTGCCTAAAACATTCTCGCATATATTTAAACAATTGTAAAATAATTAATTCAACGACTTTCTTTTCCTTTTTACTTTTCTTCTTCAGTTTTTTTTTATACCCATTGCTTTTTTTTTCTGTTTTGAAGGCGCCACCAGTGACCCCGTAGCACGGCTTATTCTCATTTCGCCTTAGCTGTCAAAATCTTTATATAAAATTAATTCCATTTTGCCTTAGTACAAATTTTCAGGTAAAAGATAATTAACAAAGGCGAAATGGGAACTTGAGTAAACAATGTAGTTAAGTTATTTTTTGTTTGTATTGAAATTATTTGGTATTTATTATTTTAATGTAAAAATCTGCCATATACTTGTATTTTTTTTTACTTATGTGATATATTTTGTAAATAAAATAAAGTCTTGTTGTTTCTTATTAGAGATGATAAATCTGAACGGACTATTTCATATTTCAATAAATAGAATAAAGACAAATAATATACATTCATAACAAATATTTCATTTCTGAATCTGCATTGAATTACAAGCACAACTTTAGATTATATATTTAGCACACATAACCAACACCTCACATGGCGTATTCACGATGTTGAGGTATTGACATACAATCACATTTATCAATATACAGCAAGTAGGTAATTTGTGTTGAATGCCAGTAGGTCAGAATTTGTTAATTGGATTTTACCTGTAAAAGGGTCACTACTAGCTGTCAAATTCATGTGCATCGATTTTAATCAAATTCACATAACGTGTGGTGTTGAATTGTTTATTAAAATTCCACGCACAATCTTGGCTGATATGCATAAAACCATTATTTCATGAACCTGCATGAAATATTGACTTATCACAGAACTAAAATCAAAGTACTGAAGTACTGAACATCAGAGGACCTCAAGTTGTGTTGAATTATTGATAAATGACATGTGTTTATATTATACCTGCCGGACAGATATGTTCACCTTACAATATAGTACAAAGCTATATCTGAGATACTGACTTGAACTAGGATACTTAACTTTGTGAATTATCAATGATTATGTGGTCAAATGAGAACTGTTAGATTTGCATTATGACCATATAGTTGCACACATACAAAAATAGTTAGCATATAACTTACAATAGAGAATTAACATAGCAAACAATTCTTCGAGTAGCTATATAGTCACTCACCAATGCTCACTGAACTATGATATTAAGGAGGTTCAAGACAATCATATTAAAACAGACAAATTGTAATATTGGAGCTAAAGATACCAGATGAACAGCAAACTCATAAACCGAAAATAAACTTACAATTCCATGACTAAAACTAAAAAAGACATGCAGACAAATAAAAGTACACTAAAAACAACAGGTGCTCTGGATGGGTAAGCCGATCCTGCTCTACAAATGACATTTATTAACAATGTTTGTTCATGTAGTATCCATGGCCAGGTCTTCTACTTTCTGGAACATTTAGCTTTTGGATCAATCACTAATGGGGTGGATGTTAACACAGCAATATTACTATCCCTTATTCTAGATTTTTGTTGCAGTCATCAAAAACTTTTTTAATGTTCATAAATTTCTTCACTGAGTTATCTTGGTTTTATTGCAACACAGTCAATCATTTATCCATTATATTTAAAAAAAAAAAATAAGAATCTGCAGCTATACATGTACATTGTAGGTTCTGTTTTCTAATTATTAAATGATTCATTGTAAATATTACAATATATGATATGTACATGTAGATAGCCTTTCGCTAATGATGGTATTTTTGTTAATTGAATTTCACAACATCTGGATAGTTTTTCAACTGTTAGTCTTTTTTTACTTTGTTCTGGATTTAATACTTTGAATACCACTGGTTTAAGCAATGAGAAAATTTTGCACCACACATATAGAACACAACTACCATATGAATGTGTTGGTCCTTAGTAAGAAGCATGTAAAACAGGGCTTGTAATTTTTTGGTGTATATCTTGATTTTCCGTTTGTACATTGATGTGGCCATTAGTTTTCTTGTATGTATTGTTTAACATTTGTCATTTCATGGCTATTTCTTACTGATGTATGTATAGTTTTTTTGATTGTAAAAGTGTTGTATGGTAAGCTTTATTTCTTTTTTGTCATTTTGTATAGGGCTGGTGTCTGATTACCAGATTACCAATCATACCACCCTTTTCATTTCTTTTTTTTATGAATTATGACAACAGTTTGGTGTTAATTTTCATTTATGTATGTACAGTAACTACTGTACATGTAACAATATAAAACAGTATATATACATGTATAATCTCATTCCATCATTAATATTGGTCATTATTGGTATAAATTTATCTTTAAGTTTAACAATGTACTGTGAAAGAGCTATCTTCTAACAGATACTTAGTATATAGTATGGTTATTAGTGTGAAACCACTGATTCAAAGGACAAGTTTCACTTCTTGTCCAAAATGGCCTAAAATATAAAGTTAAACATAAAGCTCCAAAAAGTTCACAATTTGGTTTCTCAAATGGGTATATTTCTAAAGTCATAACGCTCAATAAATCAGTTCTTTTCATAAAAGTACATTTTATGTTCCAAATTTTGTCAAAATATGATGATTTTGGGCAATTTTCAGACCCAAAAGCTTTAAGCAATTAAGAATTAAGATTTAGCCACCACCTACCATCCAAAATGTTTTGTGACCAAAAGAATCCAAATCTGATATATATAATTCATCAATATAAAAACTTTTTGGATCTTGGATGGCAGCCAAGTTTAATTATTCCAACAACAATTAAAGTTTTACCATAGTTATCTGTGGTATAATTTTCACAATTATTCAATAGTTTTGTTGTGTATGATTTACAAATATAAAAATAATGGTGGCAAGACCTGAAGAAGGCCGCCTGATTTTTTTAAGTGACATATGAACAACAGAGTCAGTGTGGGGCCACTAAGCTAAACTGCCCGCTTTGCACCAGCCAATATAAATGAATGCCTAGGGTGGGAATCGAACCCACATACACCAACTCTGTTGTCCCTATATTTTTAAATGAACAAAAAATTGTCAAAAACAAATTTAAAAAATGTATAAATTGGTTAAAATTTAATTATCAATTTATACATTAATATATCTATAGGTTGATTTTCTGTGATTCAGATGTCTACTCAGATTGTAATCTCATAGGCTACAATGTACAGCTACATGAATAGACAGCGTAAGAGTGTTTAAAATTGCGAAGGCAGACTTTTGGGGGGAGGAAAGAACTGAAGGCTTGCCCTTTTCGAGGAGCTCCATGTATGGTAAATGCGTAGTCCTTTTTTTATATAGTTTTACCCAAAATGTTGACTTGCTAGACCCCTCCCCCTTTAAAACTCCTGGATTCTCATCCAATTTGATAGAAATCTAAACTGTTTTAAAACAAAGTTGTTTAAGTAATAACAATTATGTTTGGGAATTAAAAATAGAAAGATTCCTTTAAATGTTGCTGAACATTTTGTTTGAATAATCTAGAATATACATGTACATCTGGTTTTAATCATGAACATTTTAAATCCATGTTAACTTATGCGTGACTTGGGCTTCTGGTACAAATTAAAACATGGAATTATTCATGCAAACTCACAGAAAGATTCTTGAGATTTAAATTTTCACAGAATAATAAATAAACAAAAACATTAAACAATTTAAACATTTAACATACTAAAATTTATGATAAAAGAGATGATTTTTCATTTCCTATCGTTAACTATCCATTTTTAGATGGTGACGTTCCCTTGTCACCATCTTACAGTGTTTATATACAGTATATAAACACTGTAAGATGGTGACAAGGGAACGTCACCATCTAAAAATATAAAGATAATCTCAACTTGTACGATTCTCTCATGTATGTAACAATGTTTTAGATTTCAACGAGAGAAATTTATGTATTACTGAAAAATTATTACACCAGGGTTTTCCATATCACAAACTAGTCACAACATTTACTAAATCTTATCAGCGGTATAAGGACATTATTCGTAAATATAGCTCAACATGCAGACTTCTTATACGTTCAGGTATTTCACATCCAATTTTTTATGGAAATATTCTTTATAAAGCACAAAGGTGTCAGTATTCACCACAGAAACTAACAAAACCTTTGAATAGACTTATTAAGAGGGATTTAGTAACGATACTGTTGTCAGGTCATTAAAGATTGCATATTTTGGCGTTAATATTAATTCACTTATAGGGTCTTTGCATCGGAACTAAACACATTCATTTAAAAACAGTTGTTGGCATGACACTGGTTATGTTCTTCTCATATATGTTATGATGGTATGATACTAAACCCCTAATGGGAAGGATTGTGCTTGATATTCATAATCTTTCAGTCAGTTTTATTGAAGTCTGGAGCTGGCATGTCAGTTAACTGCTAGTAGTCTGTTGTTATTTATGTATTATTGTCATTTTGTTTATTTTTTAGACTATGGTTACATGTACATCTTCTGACATCAGACTCAGACTTCTCTTGAACTGAATTTTAATGTGCATATTGTTATGAGTTTACTTTTCTACATTGGCTAGAGGTATAGGGGGAGGGTTGAGATCTCACAAACATGTTTAACCCTGCCGCATTTTTGCGCCTGTCCCAAGTCAGGAGCCTCTGGCCTTTGTTAGTCTTGTATTATTTTCATTTTGGTTTCTTGTGTACAATTTGAAAATTAGTATGGCGTTCATTATAACTGAACTGGTATATATTTGTTTAGGGGCCAGCTGAAGGACGCCTCCGGGTGCGGGAATTTCTCGCTACATTGAAGACCTGTTGGTGACCTTCTGCTGTTGTTTTTGGTCAGGTTGTTGTCTCTGTGACACATTCCCCATTTTCATTCTCAATTTTAACATTTTGATAAAATAAAATAATACACTAACCCTTTGCAATGTTGCAGTTCAACTTTTAATCTAGGGTTCTGGAAAACATTTAAAATATCTCTTGCAGTCATATGCAGGGCTCATAGGTTTCACTCAATAAAGATTTGCTAAGTTTACTGACATGTAGAATCCCAATATCGCTCTTATTAGTATAAATAGCCACATGTGTGCTCAAATAACCATTTAGATTAGTCTCAAAATTCAAGACGTCATAATTATTTGGACTAGTGACATGTATGGTAAAAATTATACAATACTACAAGGAAGACTTAAAAAACAGAACAGTTAATCTATATTTATATATACCTCTAAAACTGTAAGGATTCTCCAAATATATCTAGTGGCTAGTAAATTCTGACATTTGACTTTCACTTTCAGTGTAAAATAAGACTCTTCGTCTCTTGCTTTTACGAGCAAGAGTCATAATTGACACTCAAAAATAGTCCATCGATATCTCTATTGGAAGAATAAGAAGTCGAAGATTCTCTGAATATTACATAAAATACAATTATTTCAACCAATAATTATATATAAGAATTACTTACAAATTCATTAACAAAATCCGCGTTTTTTCTAGTCAAGGGACATAATTATTCAAATATATATACTAATGCAAGTAACTAAGTCGGAGAAGGAGCGAAAATCCGAAACAGCACCTTAATTAAAAAACAGAAAATAGTTCCACGTGTGTGTCCAAGTGATCAATCTACTTGTTATTTACGAAGAAAAGAAATTTAACTTAAAAAATTGTTGAGATCTTTAAAAAAAAAAATTGATTCCATTAAAGAATACAAAGAAAGTAACCTTATCTTTAAGGGCCTTGCAGGTTCTTGTTACTCCTACCAAATCTGCTGGTATTTTCAAAATGGCTGCGGGGGACGCGGCCTGACAAATTATATTAATATTGTGTCAGATTAAATATTCCTGATTTTGCTTCGTTGATATTATAGACAAATATGCTACAAACGGTTTAAAGATGTTACTCTAAATCAAATAATTGAAATATAATTACCTTTCTGTGTGTAATTGCGTGAATTGATTTTCTCTCGTTTATCTTCTCGCTCTTGCTCACTTGATGAATATGCATAGGTGGTATTCATCCGCGACAATAATATTTCGGTATATCATTGATATTGAAGATCGTTTGATTGATATACGAATATTTCTAACGACAAAACATTTTCATATTATTAATTTGCATTTAAAAAAATCTGAGTATCCATTGAAAACATGAATATAAAAGAAGAGACAAGGAATTTTATTCTGCACTATAATGTCCGCGGGTTCATAATGTCGGTTATTATCCCAACACTAATTATATATGCATCTCTTTGATCTTTGAAGATCTTTGAAAAGTAGGCGATGGCAATACACCCGAGGCCCCTCAGGGGCCTCTGATGTAAAAATAAACCACCGAAAGTCCACATATTAAGAGGGTATGGTGGATGTAAATTAACAGAATAGAGAATAACGGGCAAAGAAAAAAAATAGAATGGTGAAAGAAAAAGAATAATGGTAAAACGTGTAAGTCATTAAAAATATAGCTTCTGTCATCAATTTGAGGAATTTACCAAAGGTTAATTTTACGGCGGCTTATTTTATTTTGGATTAAAAATAAACACAATTGACAAGTTTCCTTCCCCTGCATTTTCGATCGCACATGTAAATAGCACGTTGGTCTCAAATAAGACACTGATACATTACAACACTTGCCGTAGTCTCGCCGTAGTATATGAAAATATTAATTAAGAAGGTATAGAAAATTAATGCACGCACACTATTATCCTTCACAGGCCTAAATCGTTAGTCCGCAAACAACGAGGGTGATAAAAAAAACCCAGCACTTTGAACACAGCCACCGGCATGCTATGAATTTGAAAGCTTCCCAAATTAGCAACTATCAATTTCTACCCATAGAAAACTTTTGTCCTTCTTTATGAAAAATGAAATATGTTGATATTAATGGTATAAAGGTTAAATCAATTTATTCATATATTTGACCGACTAGAATTAATTGGGGAATTTAAACCAATTCCTATTGTAAGTGATAAAACTATTAAAATTTATATCAGATCATATCAGGGTGATTGAAATGAGGAAAAGGGGGGGGGGGGGTGGTGATCAGGTATTTTTGGGGGAAGTAATCCTCACCCCCTTCAATTTGAGAATATGCTATTATCTTGTAAATGGTTTAGATCCTCACCCCTAAACCATATATATTCTTGAATGGGACAATTAAATGGATCAATTAAAATTAAAGGGAAGTCCCTTGGGGTCACTCCACCCCATTCAATTTGAGAATGTGCTATTATCTTGTAAACGGTTTAGATCCCCACCCCTAAACCATATATATTCTTGAATGGGACTATAAAACAAATCAATTAAAATTAAAGGTTAGTCCCTTGGGGTCACCCATCCCCGTTCAATTTGAGAATGTGCTATTATCTTGTAAACGGTCCAGATCCCCACCCCTAAACCATATATATTCTTGAATGGGACGATAAAACAAATCAATTAAAATTAAAAGGGGTCACCCCATCCCGTTCAATTTGAGAATGTGCTATTATCTTGTAAACGGTCAAGATCCCCACCCCTAAACCATATATATTCTTGTATTGAACAATTAAACACATCAAATGAAATATAGGGAGAGTCCATGGGGGGTCACCCCCACCCTCACATGTTTGAAAAACTTTTAAATGGTTGAGATCCCCAGTGGTTAAGTGAAAAAAATTCCGGATCACAGGGGGAGGATTCTAGGGGTTGGAAGTTCAACTTGGAACCCCCCCTTTTTTTTGGGACAATCAATGCATTTGAATGGAAACATATAGTTGGAAACACCCCTCCTAAATCCTGGGTTGGGAACAGGGAACCCCCTTTATAAAATGGCTGGATCCATCCAGGCATACCATCTAGCTAGCTATTAAGGCTTTAAAAATATGAAATAAATCAAACAAGGAAATTAACGGTGTAGGCAACTGTTTTGAATTAAAAAAAAAGCCTTTATTAACAATGTTAAATTTTGTGTGCATTTATTTTTGCTTATTTTCAATAACAAATAAATAATGGACAATAATTGCGTGATTGATTATTGTAATATACGAAAAATTTGCATACATGTTATAAAATGGGAAGTAGAAACTGGGAATTTGTCAAAGAGACAACAACACAACCAAAGAGCAGACAACGGTCGAAGGTCACATATGGGTCTTCAATGCAGTGAGGAAATTTTGGCACTGGTCTTCAGCTCATAAATATGTCTCAGAAATGAGAATGATATACAGCTCTCATATGCATTAATAAAAACCTCACAATATGTTCTGAATATCAGAATATACAGTATTGCAAGATACTCTGATATTGTACACATGGAGCTGAGAAACTGTAAAATTAATCATGCTAATTTAACATTTAAGGTGGATCAACACTAAATATTTCTTGAGACAGAATTTTTTTATATTTTATGTAAATGCAGTTTATAAAATACTCTTTCGAAAAAAACAATAAAAAATGGGGGTCACCGTGCTTGTTTGGTCAGTACCCTCATCCAAAGTATTGTGTATTTTCGAGTTTTTTTACATAGATATTACAGGGAAATCGGCATTTGTAATCTTTCCCTAGTTGAGAAAAAAATTCCATGAGACAGATTTTTCTTATTTTCTCTAAAATTGTAGCAAAGATATAGATCTAAAAAAACATAATAAGAAAACATAGGGTCACCGTGCATTTTAAAGAAATATTTCATCATTTGCTTGAATATTTTCTGATTTTCAGAAAGGGGAGATAACTGTACCCAGATTTCCCAGAAAAAGATTAATGTAAATACTCATTACTAATTGAACTAAATTAAGTCAATTCTCAGTCCTAATTATTATTTGAAACACTTTTGTGTTATATTGAAGGAAGGCCTCATTAGTAATTTTGAGATATCTGGACCAAAATTTGGGTAAAATCCAATTTTTTTAACACAAAATCCCAAATTTTGAGAAACTAATTTTTGTACTTGAATTTCAACCAAATTTATATACAATTTAGAAAATGTTATTAAAACTTGATTTTATACACAAAAAAATAATTCGATCTTGTAGATTCTTCTCGTTTAAAAAAAATAAATCACAAATTTTGAAAAATGATGTAAAGGTAGTGTTGGGCGTTCCAAATCATATCCAGATATTTATCAAAAATTTTAAATATGTTGTAAAAACTGACTTTTTGACCCCATGAATTGGAGTTGCATTCATTGGATGATAATGATTGAGTTTTTGATCATTTATTAATAAATAAATTACCTCTTTAATAGTGAAAAACTCATTTTCATAAATTAATCCCGAAATAATATTTCAACATATCTGACAGTCTTCGGATCGTAGTTGCGCAAGTTTTATGCACGGTGGTATTCAAATGACTTACCTTAAGTCCTCGGAATTAATCTTAATATGCATACAAAGAAATATAAGTATGCAAAAGACATATATATATATATATATGGTCTTCAAAAATAAGAGTATCAATGCTATTAATTTATGACAAGATCTTAATCAAGTAATAATTTTGGTTTGTTTAAATATTTCGGAGGTTAGTATGACCTCCTTTTTTGTGATGATGTTTTCCTTTTAAGCTGGGAAAAATTATTTGTATCAACAAAAATAAAAACACAAAGTTAATCTAGAATTATGTTTTTATCATTTTTTTATGTTTAGATCATGAAGATTGTCAGCAAGATGAAAAGAAAAAAAATATGCAGCTCAAAAGTCAAAATGTGGATAAGCTGAGGTTCAAGGTCCTACTTTTGCAGATTTTCATATTTTGCATGAATGAATTTAAAGTTTATACCATGGACAGCAGAGAAAGAAAAAAAAAACTTTTCAATTTTCCTGCTTCTGAAGAATAAATGTAAAACATCTTGTTTTTGGTAAGTTTTATGCTCTGTCTTAATAGTGTTTGTGCATTCATCTGTCCAGTCCTTCCTCTAAATTGTATCCTCTTTAATTTTTTGGTGAGTGTTTGCCATGAATTTCAGTAAGTAGCCTGTGGATTTACATATATATATATATACTCAAAATTTAGTACTACTATTAAGGGATTTCAGCATGACATCCTGTCGAATGCTTGTTAATCATGTTTATGTTCCAGAACATATGAGTATTAAGACTACGCGTACAGTCTGCCAAATTTTAAGAAGTTGGTCAAGTTTATTAGAAACAAATATACATTACAGATTGATCAACATAACTGAAATCTTTAATAGATTAATACAAAAAGTTTAATTGCAGTAGAAATAAAAATACATGTTTGGTTGAGCTCTGGTATTAGACAGTACAACTACCGGGTATACTCAAATGGTCTGATTGTATGCATATGGTCGGACTGTAAGAGTATACTTATATGTTTCGGACCGTAAACGTACGATCCAAATACTTATATGGTCTGGAACATTTATACATGTCTTAAAACTAGTATCTGACAAACACGTTGGTGTTTGTGAACTTGGTAATAAGTTATTCGATAGAAATATAATGTTTTCAGATTATAAAAATAATATCCCATATTTACTTTTAATAAAGAAGAAGATTATTGATGTATGTATAACTGTAAAATGAGACAGCAAGCCAACAACACAAAAAATAAGTATAAAACAATATATTTTTTTGTATCAATGTTATAATTTCCAATATGTCCGAAGATTTCAAGGTATTTTTACATTGAAATTAAACACAAATTGAACTCTGTCAGAACTTCAAAAGCTTAAAGATATATTGTTTCTGTTGTCTGCATTTTGTATAATATATTGAAAATTCTAGTGAATAATGGAATATGTTATTATAATTGCCTAAAGTTTTAACATTGATCTTTATATATATATGAAATATATAACTTGGGAAAATACCCAAATATTTTAAAGAAGAATAAATTAATTGATTGTTATATACCGGTGTCATATGGTATTTTGAACCCCATGGTAAATTGACCCCGGGGTCAAAATACCGCTATGGTAAATTGAACCCCCCCATGGGAAATTGAACCCCCCCTGTATGGTAAATTGAACCCCCATGGTAAATTGAACCCCCCTGTTTTTTTCATCCTAGATGAATATTAGAACATTTTACATTATTCTAAAGCTTATCATAGATTAAAAAATCATTCATACAAGAAGGGGAGGTACATTTTCCTTGCTTAAATAAAAGAAATATCTTTGCTTGGTATAAGTGCTCTGAAATCTTTACCAACAAAATGTCATTCAAAATACTTATTGACACATTATAACTAGACCATATGTAGCTTGAATGCTTTAATTATTTGTAATTATGACATATGTATATATATATATAAGGGTAGTTTTGATTTTCCATGGTAAAAAAAGGGGGAGGGGTCAAAATACCATGGCAAAGTAAAATTTAAAAAATATCTTTTCCAGCAAGTTAAATACATACAAACTACTTATTGGTGAATTCTAACTACATAAAAGAGTTAGAAATGCCAGATTTTTGGAAATTAAAGGCCTAGAGTAGGGTCAAAATACCATGGCAAAATAAAATTTTCAAAATATCTTTTCCAGCAAGTTAAATACATACAAACTACTTATTTGTGTATTCTAACTACATAAAAGAGTTCGAATTGCCAGAATTTCTGAAATTAAGGGCCTAGAGTAGGGGGTTCAATATACTGCAGGGGGGTCAAAATACCATAGCAAAGTAAAATTTTCAAAATAACTTTTCAAGCAAGTTTAATACATACAAACTGCTTATTTGTGTATTGTAACTATATAAAAAAGTTAGAATTGCCAGAATTTTTTTAATTAAAGGTCTAGAGTAAGGGGTTCAATATACCGCAGGGGGGTCAAAATACCATGGCAAAGTAAAATTTTCAAAATAACTTTTCCAGCAAGTTTAATACATACAAACTGCTTATTTGTGTATTCTAACTACATAAAAAAGTTAGAAATTCCAGAACTTTTTAAATTAAAGGACTAGAGTGAGGGGTTCAATATACCGCAGGGGGGGTCAAAATACCATGGCAAAGTAAAATTTTCAAAATATCTTTTCCATCAAAGTTAATACATACAAACTACTTGTGTGTGTATATTAACTACATATAAGAGTTAAAATTGCCAGATTTTTTTGAATTGTCTATAGTAAGGGGTTCAATATATCGCAGGGGGTCAAAATACCATGACTAAGTAAAATTTCAAAATATCTTTTCCAGCAAGTTTAATAAATACATCTACTTATTTGTGTATTCTAACTACATAAAAGAGTTAAAATTGCTAGAATTTCTGAAATTAAAGGCCTAGAGTAAGGGGTTCAATATACCGCAGGGGGGTCAAAATACCATGGCCAAGTAAAATTTTCAAAATATCTTTTCCAGCAAGTTTAATACATACAAACTGCTTATTTGTGTATTCTAACTATATAAAAAAGTTAGAATTGCCAGAATTTTTTTAATTAAAGGTCTAGAGTAAGGGGTTCAATATACCGCAGGGGGGTCAAAATACCATGGCAAAGTAAAATTTTCAAAATAACTTTTCCAGCAAGTTTAATACATACAAACTGCTTATTTTACTTAGCCATGGTATTTTGACCCCCCTACGGTATATTGAACCCCCTACTATAGACCTTGAATTTCAAAAATTCAAGCTTTTCTAAATCCTTAACATAGTTATATTACTCCAATAAGTAGTTTATTATAAGTTATCTACGTTCATATCCGTAGATATGGATATTTTAACACCCTGAAGTACCCCAGTACACCATGAGGCGTAGCCGAAGGGTGTACAGGGTACTGAAGGGTGTTAAAATATCCATATTTACGGATATGAACGTAGATAACGAATTTATCCCCGGTCTTAGTCAGAATCGGGCGAGTTTTATGGAAATTCGGGTACAAAGTGTAACGCGAAAACAACGTTTTGTTCATTATCTAAAAAAGTTTTATTGAAATTTGGAAATTTTACATATTTTTTACGGGGTGTAGGGTACTACCTTTGGTAGAACCCTACAGGTAGTCAAATATAAGACGTTTTTAATACGGAGACAGAGAAACTGGATTGAGTCAAATTTGGCGCTCAATGTTGTGAGCGTTACGCCATAGATGGTGTGACGTCAACGTTGGTAATTTGCATAGCTAGGTCAGTAGTCCCATTCCTTGAAAATGTGACAGTCAAGTGATGCATTTAATGAAATGAGTGTAAATGATCGGCATAATAGGACAAAATCGTTAATGAATTAAATATTTAATTACAAACATCATGGATAATCTACACATTTCAATATTTCACTAGGAGCAATCATGGAACTAAGGAAAACTTGCGTGAAGTTCCCCAGGATAATGGTTAGCAACGTCCGGGGATATGGGTTAGCAACACCCAGGGGCTATGGGTTTTGTAACGACGTGCGTTAACCAATCAAAATCCTAGATATATACTAAGCCGGGGATAAATGTATTTAATATACTGGAAAAGATATTTTGAAAATTTTACTTAGCCATGGTATTTTGACCCCCCTGCGGTATATTGAACCCCCTACTATAGACCTTGAATTTCAAAAATTCAAGCTATTCTAAATCCTTAACATAGTTATATTACTCCAGTAAGTAGTTTATATGTATTTAACATGCTGGAAAAGATATTTTGAAAATTTTACTTAGCCATGGTATTTTGACCCCCTGCGGTATATTGAACCCCCTACTACAGACCTTGAATTTCAAAAATTCAAGCTATTCTAAATCCTTAACATAGTTATATTACTCCAATAAGTAGTTTATATGTATTTAATATACTGGAAAAGATATTTTGAAAATTTTACTTAGCCATGGTATTTTGACCCCCCTGCGGTATATTGAACCCCCTACTATAGACCTTTCATTTCAAAAATTCAAGCTATACTAAATCCTTAACATAGTTATATTACTCCAATAAGTAGTTTATATGTATTTAACATGCTGGAAAAGATATTTTGAAAATTTGACTTAGCCATGGTATTTTGACCCCCCTGCGGTATATTGAACCCCCTACTATAGACCTTGAATTTCAAAAATTCAAGCTATTCTAAATCCTTAACATAGTTATATTACTCCAATAAGTAGTTTATATGTATTTATTACATTGGTTGCAACGAATTACATTGATTTCCCAGTTTAAATAGATAAAAACCGATAATTTCACATGTGAAATAAAAGTGGTTATTTCACTCTCTGACGTCATACAACAATAGGCGTTGTCAAGACGTCGATAACGTCGGATCAAAACAAATTGTCAATGCGTAGGAAAAAGATATAGTTCCTTACATTTTCTACATTAATTTCATAAAAAAGCCATTTACCAATGTAATAAAAAGAATAACTAATCGCCGTATTTGAATATAAAAAATAAGACAACTTGTGACCGAACGCCGCTATGGATTAAACTCGTGCTGCGCACTCGTTTAATCCATGCGTCGTTCCGTCACGCGTTGTCTTATTTTTGATATTCAAATACGGCGATTAGTTATACTATAATTAATATACTGGAAAAGATATTTTGAAAATTTTACTTAGCCATGGTATTTTGACCCCCCTGCGGTATATTGAACCCCCTACTATAGACCTTGAATTTCAAAAATTCAAGCTATTCTAAATCCTTAACATAGTTATATTACTCCAATAAGTAGTTTATATGTATTTAACATGCTGGAAAAGATATTTTGAAAATTTTACTTAGCCATGGTATTTTGACCCCCTGCGGTATATTGAACCCCTACTATAGACCTTGAATTTCAAATATTCAAGCTATTCTAACTCCTTAACATAGTTATAATACTCCAAGAAGTAGTTTGTATGTATTTAATATACTGAAAAAGATATTTTGAAAATTTTACTTAGCCATGGTATTTTGACCCCCCTGCGGTATATTGAACCCCCTACTATAGACCTTGAATTTCAAAAATTCAAGCTATTCTAACTCCTTAACATAGTTATAATACTCCAAGAAGTAGTTTGTATGTATTTAATATACTGGAAAAGATATTTTGAAAATTTTACTTAGCCATGGTATTTTGACCCCCTTGTGGTATATTGAACCCCCTACTACAGACCTTGAATTTCAAAAATTCAAGCTATTCTAACTCCTTTACATAGTTACACTACTCCAGTAAGTAGTTTGTATGTATTTAATATACTGGAAAAGATATTTTGAAAATTTTACTTAGCCATGGTATTTTGACCCCCTTGTGGTATATTGAACCCCCTACTACAGACCTTGAATTTCAAAAATTCAAGCTATTCTAACTCCTTTACATAGTTACAATACTCCAGTAAGTAGTTTGTATGTATTTAATATACTGGAAAAGATATTTTGAAAATTTTACTTAGCCATGGTATTTTGACCCCCCTGCGGTATATTGAACCCCCTACTATAGACCTTGAATTTCAAAAATTCAAGCTATTCTAAATCCTTAACATAGTTATATTACTCCAATAAGTAGTTTATATGTATTTAACATGCTGGAAAAGATATTTTGAAAATTTTGCTTAGCCATGGTATTTTGACCCCCCCTGCGGTATATTGAACCCCCTACTTAAAACCACAAATTAAAAAAAATGATAGCCAATAAATTGTAAATTAGATTATCTGCAATACTATTTATCAAAAACAGGGGGGTTCAATATACCGCAGGGGGGTTCAAAATACCATATGTGAAAAATGACCCCGGGGTCAAAATACCATGCGGTATAATGACCCCGGGGTCATTTTACCGCATGGTATTTTGACCCCGGGTTCACTTTTTAGGGGGTTCAAAATACCATATGACACCGGTAGTATTAGAATAGGAAGATGTGGTATATTGCTAATTTGACAACTCTCCATCAGAGACCAAAGGATGTAAGAGGTTAGCAACTGATGACACTGGACAACCTTTAACAATCAGTAAAATCCATACTGCATAGCTATTTTTATTAAAAATCATATTATTGCTACATGTATGCAAAAAAATTTATATAATACTTCAGATTTTATTGGTTCTTTTTCAGAAGGATTGAAATTCATCACCTAGAATAAATGGAGAAAACATAGAAACAAGACCAGAATAAATTGAAAGACAAAAGTTGGATCAGCTATTATTTTCATCACTCAGTCAATGATTTGAAGATCTTTTAAATACCAAAAGATATTGAAACCACAATAATGTCAATGTTCTGTGCTGAATGACCAAAAAGTGGACTATAAGATCACACAATGCTGGATGATAAGAAACTATTAATGTTTTGTGTGGAGAGATATTGTGAAAAAAATAGATTTACTTAAATAGCTTCTGTAAATTCAAGAATTATTGTGAGGGTTTATATTTGCAAAAATTGCAACACAGTTGTAAAAGCAATAATTTAAATTCCCACTTAGAAATATTTTATATGAATTAAACTGATCTCAAAATCGTAAAAAAATAAAATCTCATTTTAGTCTTAAATGACAAAAATCCAATAATAAATGCACGCAATAATTTCTGAATTTACAGTACTAGTATGTTCAGCCTTATATTAGAGTTTTTCATTGATTTCAAATGGTAAATAATAGTGTTTCAAAGTATTCTATAATTCATAAATAAACATATATGGATACTTACATTATCTACTTTGTTGTTTAAAAGTTAAGTTTTGAACAGTTATAGAACAATATGTTGAATTAACATTTCCAAAGAAAAAAGATATTCAATTAAAAAGATTCATCTTATAACAATTTACTACCAAATAGAATACATTGTAACATACACATTACTGTATATTTATATCTATTTAATTATAATTTGAATCCCATAGGATTTTATTTTGTCCCATGGGATATTAAAAATCCCATGGGATAATAATAATCCCATGGGATTTTTTTTGTCCCATGGGACAACAAATATCCCATGGGACTACAATTATCCCATGGGACCAAAAAAAATCCCATGGGATTTAACCAAAATCCCATGGGATAATGGTAAATCCCATGGGATTTTGCCCTGTCCCATGGGATATTGAAAATCCCATGTTTTTATAAATCAAATAGCAAAATAAATATAATAGTAACAGTAGAAAACAAATGAAATTATTGAATCCCATGTAATTCCGCACATTTTGGTTATATACATGACACTGTAGCTCTTATTTGAGGCGGCGGCGGATTTGCAAATGAGTGTTTTGCAAATTTAAAGTGTCCAGTGTTTGTAATACATCCAAAGTTGCAGGTGCTGTGTGTTGTCAAGGTGAATCAGGGTTAATCAACAAACTGCATGCTTTTTTGACAATTATAAACATACATATATTTCATATGAACAAATTCTTTTAGAGAGGCTGGCGGTTCTAACGGAAGAAATACAACTCCAAAGTCAGAAGAAATCGGAAAAGGCATGGAAAAAACGAATAAAAAGAACAGTTCAATCAATATCCTACAAATATCGAATACTAAAATAAGGACTAAACAACATTATCCTACCATAGACAACGGATAATATAGTATGCTTCGGACAGAAAGTCATATCAGTTACACATGTGTCATCAATCGTTTTTCTCATTGTAACATAAACATAAGGAGACTGCTGTTTCATGGTCAATGTATCAAAAATATACTAGAGTTAAAATGAAGTGTACAGAAGTTATACTGAGTCATTGTAAGAACGTCAACAATGAGAAAAAAAGCATACTGTAAACTCTGTCACAAGCAAAAAATTAAATATCTGTTAATTAGAATAGGACAGATACACAAAGAGCACAAACATATCATTCGATGATGTCATCATCGAGGAACAAAACTCTCATGTGAATTACTACGACAGATGGAGCATATACATCATCCTTTGTTATACAGATTCATTTTAACACTACCGGCCAACAAAATAAGCTTGTCCAGCAGCCATCTATCAAATATCTTCCATGCTATAATATAAAAATAATTTCAACAACACCATTGTACATCAATCCATGTAACTATTTGATGAACAATTCATTGAATATATATTTTCTTCTTTCTTAGAGGCAAACAGAAGAGGGCAATGTGTCAGATATTCCGTTCCTCAAAAAGCAACCTCAGAAAAATCAGAATCATCAACCTTAGGTATGCTGTATATAACATTACTATGTGTTGCTTATTAACAAGATAATATCTTAGTTTGAAACAGTTGAGTATATAAGTATGTGTTTGTATCACCATTGTATTTATGTCTTTCAAGTTTACTTCAAAAGGTTATATGTTGAGGTCAAACTTTCAATTTGACGAGTCCGAAACACAGTTCATGCTCAATCCTTGCAATCACCAAAATATTCAGGACGATGATATCATGTTAAATACAGCTAACGAACGAATTTGGTATTTGTAAAATAGGTTGTGTACTATGGGTACAACGTATACTTTAAAGGTATAATTCAAATATCATTTAGTTACTCAATGTGAAAATCAATAAGAAAGAGATTGTTTATTCAATAGACTTCGAAGAGTCTTGGAAGATGTCAGTTAACCAGTTAGCACCAAGAACAAGGCGAAATATATCCATAGGATATACATATTCACATATCCAAAATCAACTGACAATGCCATATCAAAACAGAAACGATGAAAGAGAATTATTAATTCACAAAACACAACACAACAAGAATGTGTCCAAAGTACATCTATCATTTTCTATGTTCAATGGACCGTGTAAATGTGGAAAAATCTCTAATTTGGCATTAAAATTACAAAGATCATATCGTAGAGAAAATGTGTACTAAGTTGCAAGCAGATTTGACTTCAACTTCATCAAAAACTACCTAGACCAAAAACTTTAACCTGAAGTGAGACAGACGGACGGAATAACGAACGGACGAACGAACGGATGAATGGACACGAACAAACGGATGAACGGACGAACGGACGAACAGACGAACGGACGAACAGACGGACGCACAGACCAGAACACATAATGCCCATAAATGGGGCATACAAAAACTATACTAAGCAACACGTACACTTGACATGATATAATATGCACCGTATACGTAGGTGTAGCATGTGAACGCTCAAATTTTAGGATGTTACACATGTTACTACAAACCCGGTAATAATTCTTATTCGAAATGAAACATTTGAAGAAAACATAATACGAGTGTAGATACAACAATTGGAACATTTCTGTTATCATCTATCAAACAGATCTGTACAATTTTCAGGATAATTTCAATCTCACCACTTGCATTTCTTGTGTCTATAACTGTTTTGGGAGCAGAAAAATCTATCAAGGAAATAATAATAGGAAATGCACGTTCATTAATATCATATCACATTGTAGCTCGGAATAATGTACTATATTTCGTAACTCTGAATCGTCAATTTTGATCATCAGTTTCTTTCTTTCGTCGAAGGAGTATAAAATTAATTCGCTTATAAACTTTCTTAAATAAAATGCCACACCGAAAACAAAGTTTCTGAGATTCACAGTTGAACAAATAACGTTTAAATAATTTTTTTTTTCTAGGAATGGCTGTCGGTATACCAGTGGCTATTATAATGGTGGTTTGCGTTATTGTAGTTATTGCGTTCATCCGCCGAAGGTATGAAAAAACATGTCGTAATTTGAGATTTGAAAACAAATTGGCAATGGCGTGTTTAATATCAATCATATTATAATGTAGGTTACAATGTACCATATAGCGTCACATGAGATCTCGCAAATTGTAGAAGAAACACAGTATGAAGGTTAAATGTTTGACGATCTGAAATGTGTTGGTAAACGTAAATAATTTTCTTCTATGATATAAATGTGTTTTAAGTCAACCATACATTTGTTCTTAACAGGTATGACCATATCTTAGAAGGGAATACAATTTGATACTAGGAAATTTCAGGAGTAGAAGTTAGATTTATTTAATGATATACCCCAAAAAAGCTAGGTCATGAGATATAAGTTTTCACATATCAGTTCAAGTATTATATCATCATTCATGTCATATTGTTGTTAAGGGGGCTCCTGGGTATAAATCATTTTTTTTTCGAATATAAGATTTCGCTATATTTTTTTATAAATGAACTTTATCATATACTTAAAAGAAAAATGAAATAAAAAATGGGGTCACCGTTCATTTAAGCTCACAATCTGCCTCCGGAAGAAGCATACATTTTTGTTAATGTTCTTTTTTTCTGTTGAACTAATAGGAGAAATAAAGGTTATATCGAAATAAAAAAATAACATAATTACAGAA
Organism: Mytilus edulis; assembly: GCF_963676685.1. NCBI lineage: Eukaryota > Metazoa > Mollusca > Bivalvia > Mytilida > Mytilidae > Mytilus > Mytilus edulis. Next base: position 38,609 of record NW_027268403.1, read on the forward strand.
ATCGCTTAAATTTTACAATTATTTAGTTTATGTACAGCTTGTATGAAAACAATAATAAAAAATATAGGTCACCGATGAGTCAAAAAAGATATTTCAAATTTAATGCCAAAAAATGGCATTTTTGCACCAAAAGGAGATAATTTGGAGCTTTTTCAATGATATAAACATTTTAAAAGTCATCTGGGGCCAAACCGAATCTATTTTTTGGGTTGATTTTTTTACCATATCATAAAGTAATAACTAATAGTGTAATAAATAAAATTTGTAATGAAAAAATAAAGGTTCAATTTTTTGCTGAAATTTTTGTACCCACAGCCACCTTAAGTGGAATCAAATTAAACAAGAATTTGCAAGGAAGATATTTCAAGTATTAAGACTGTTGTTTTAAGATGATAAATGATAAACACGTACAAATTTTTTAACATCAAACGCACAGTTGACATACCAAATTCAAAAACACTTAACAGAATACCTGTATACACATTTCCTGATAGAGACTTGATTAAAACTATTTAAGATTATATTGTAAACCTAAAATCGGTTGTTCTTCTGTGTCCCACTGTCATGTTATATGGATAGTGTATCGATACCACCAACATAGTTGGTTATTTTGAGTTTCAATATATCATTGGAAAATTACAAATGCAAAGGAAAAGAAAAAGACAGTTACAGTAGAAACCTGCATTTATAGTCAGTAGATGAACGAATTAAAACGAATTTATACTACTATGAGATTTATTTTCTCGATTAATTGTTGGAAAAAAGTTGTTCAGTTATTAAACTCTGCATAATCTTAAAGCACTCCCAAAGAACCAAGTGAGCATTTCTCATCACTTGGCGTCCGTCGTTCTTCGTCGTATGTTAATTTACAAAAATCTTCTACTTTGAAACTACTTGGCCAAATTCATTTAAACGTGGTCATAATCATCATTGGGGTATTTAGTTTTAAAAAGTGTGTTCAATGAACCGGTCCGCCTACCAAGATGGCTAACATGGCTAAAAATAGAGCATAGGGATAAAACGTTGATTTTGGCTCCATGGAGCCTCTGGTTTCGGTAGTCTTTAAGTGTGGATGGTCTGTAAGTTTGGTGATTCATAATATAATTTCGTGTGATATAATTAACGACTTTTAAGCATTTACAAAAACCATCTGGAACCTTGCTTCTGCGAAGTAGTCTCACTCAATTATAGAAACTCGAAAGCAATCTGAGCGATAAAAATGATTGATTTAGTACATGCAAATTCTGTAACTATTTTTTGACAATTTTACTTATATTATGCTGTGTTGGTCATGCATCGTTTTAAATATAATGAAATTTGATGAGATTGGGATACAAGTGAGAGGTTTAGCGCATAATAATCAGGTTCAATCCATCATTTTCTACAATTGAAAATGGCTGTACCACGTCAGGAATATGATTATTGTGGTCCATTCGTTTGATGTGTTTTATTATTTGAATTTTCCATTTCATTAGAGACTTTCCGTTTTGAATTTTTCTCAGAGTTCAGTATTTTTGTGATTTTACTTTTTAATTTACGGGTTTGCATTATGAATATGACATTTTTTGACGGATATCATCACTCATTATTTAAGAAACCTTCTCTTTAACACTCATGTATGACTATTTTTTTATATAAGAGACCAATAGGTGACCGGAGTGGTGATACAATGCCCAAATATCGTATCTGATACAGAAAAAAATGCTCTTTTTCAGATATGTTAGTAAAGATTCGATTCGAAAACGCATTGTGAGTAACAACAGTGATGATGATTATGTAGGCCAACAAAATATAGCACTTCCTCAGTATCCATCAAACAAAAAGGTACCGAAAAGCCAGGTAACAAAGAATAGCACAAACACGACAGAAAACGAAGACGACCAATCCTATAGTTATCCATCTTAAGACTCACAATCATTGTATGCGCTCTCTGAGGAGGGGTTATATGATAAAACTAATGAACGGAGACATGTGGTTAACGACACCGACGCATACAGCCGTACAATTGATACCGTGTATGATTCTACAGAACAAAACACAAGACTAGATAGCAAAGAGGAAAATTATGATCATGTTTTTGGACAGAAAACTGACGATTATTACGACAAAAGTAAAAGAATTTAACACCAGGATTTTTAAAACTGCTCGAATCTCTTACAATAACATGTGTTTAATTATACCAATTATGAAAACAATAAATCCAGATTGCACAAAATCTTATCAAATATTGTGAAAAAATAAATTGTACACAAAAATCAATCCTGCTATTCGAAGTAAAAAAGCCTGTCGATGTTTTTAGTTCTATGGACTTATATAACATATATAGTTACATGTTGTAGTGTTTTTATTTGTCATTTTTTATCTATCTTTACTTTTTAGTCCAATAAAATATGGTTTTATATAGTACTTTTTGGTATTTTTTTACATCCAGCAATTTTGTTATTGTGTAATTTTCATTTTTTTGTTATTGTCTTTTATTTTTGCTTAATAAGATCTTGTTTCTAAATAATGTCCATATGCCATGATGCATATATATTTTAACGAATATTGATTAAGATTATAACACAATGTTGACATATGTAGTAAATCTTTTGACAATTTTACTTAACGTAACTGTTTGTTTTGCACATGCATTGTTATCTGTATAATGGAATGTTATGTGAAGGTCATACATGTAAGATATTTATCTTGCTATATAACCTGTGGAAATTCTTAAATATGACAGAATTTTTCCTTAAATTCATAAGAAATCTTATATAACTCAATGGATAGTTTTCATTATAAAACTTATGTACATATAAGAAAATTCTTTAATTTGTTCATATTCCGCATAAGTTTACTTTATTTTAATTGCTTCCAGGAAGCAATTTCCCGACATTTTTCCGTATGCAAAGTGACCTCAGTGTGACTAGTCTCGTAAAAATATTATCTGACTCTACATGTTAAACACGTGCTCAATATCAGTGCATTTTTGTTGATTGTTGACGAACAGGTGACAATCGTTAAACTTCGGCTTCAAAACACGAACTTTAATTACCTGCCATATTTTCACAACAACACTGACCGATGTAAAAAAATTTGACGATTATACGAAATTTATGCGAATAAAATGATAAAATCGTGCACATACGACTTAGTTAATGATGTTTGTATGCATTGGTTCAGGAATTGGAATAAAATTATTTTTCACCGGTCACTCGTTTCTTGTGACTTTAATTTTGATATGTTTCAGTTTTTGATTTTGCTATTCGATAATAAATGACTGTCTGACTAAAAACAATCTTTAATGTTCGGAATGTTTGCTGCCTTTTCAGTTGAGTAGCAGTCATTAATCGGTTATCCACCATATTCTACATATAAAAATGTGTGTACCAAGTCAGGAATGTTTTTTATTCGTTCGATGTGTTTGAACTTATACTTCTGTCATTTCTTAAAGGACTTTCCATTTTTTCCTAAGATTCATTTTTTTAACGTGTGTTTTATTCAAGATTCTACATATTGTGTAAGCTAAATGTATTGTTATGATGTCAACAAATCGGATTGCTGTAGTGCATTTGTCTACAATCCACTCTTACAAAGTCTAAAAAAAATATTAATCTGCAGTACGTTTATGTATTAAAGTTATTCGTTTTTATTTAATGTTGTGCTTAATTCAGGCTATATTCTGCTCAAAATTATACTATTTACATCTATGTACTCGAATTAAATGATTGTGTGAGGATTATATATATTCAATAAACATGATATATATAAAATAAAACATGAATATCAATATGCTCATGATTAAACTATCTGAAATTAGACAACAATTCCCTACTTCTTTATTTAAGTTTCAGAAAACAAGAGTGCACACGCTGAAATGTCTCTCCTTTTTTACTAGTCATTGATATTATTTTGATAGTAAATATAAAGATTTACTACAACTATTACATATGCTTAAAAATGATTCAAGAAATGTAGGTCAAGATCAAATAACCAAACAAGAAATGCATGTACACCTTTCAAATAATTAATACACTAAATACAGACAAAACTTAACACTGAGCAATGAAACGTGAAAATGAGGACAAGGTCAAATAAAACATGCATGACTGATATGTATATCATCAAATAATTCTATACGCCAAATAGAGTTGTTGTATTGCATAGAGTTTTAGAAACAAATACTAAAACTCAAAAACTTAACTATAACCACTAAACCATGAAAATGTGGTCGTGGCCAGATGACATCTGCTAGTTGGACATGTACACCTTATAGTATATGAAGATGTGGTAATGAGAAGTAACCAGAATATACTAAACTTATTGCTTATAGTATCTGAGATATGGACTTGACCACCAAAACATAGCCTTATTCACTGATCCACTAAATCTAAAGCAAAATAAATGACAATCTGTACCATTTTTTTAAATAATTTCAGCGATGACAATTATCATATTCAAGTATCCCTATTATCCACACCTTTGAATTAAATGCGCGTGTTTAATTGTACTGAACTACGAGTTGAACGGCCATTTGAAAATAGTAGTTTTGAAAGTAGTCAAACTACTTCAGCTTTTGCACCTGTTTGAAAATATATTCCTTAGAGAATTTATGGTTTTTCTTAAAATCACATATATGGAAGGACTTTAGAATATCAAAGGGCTCTAATAAACCCTTATGTAAAAGATATTCTCGGCTAGATAGATTTCAAATAGTCAATTTTTATCAGTCGACAACCGTGCCGTTTTGTTTTCAAACAATGGGGACGTAATTATGATAAATGATAATTCATGTAAAAATGGAGAGGCGCATTGTGTTATTTACTAGAGAATACTAGGTTAAATTATCGACATAATAAAGGTGTTATAAAACAGGATTTTTATATTTTCCCGCTAAATTGTATCTTTATCATTGTTTATCTGACAAATCAACACGTTTTGAAGAATAATAGAGGCAATGATATTGTATAAATAGTATGAACATATGGAATGCGGTAAATGTGTTTTATTGTTAATATCAAATGTGTTTTGTTGCTTTATCTTTATCAGTTGTCATGTCTTTATTATGTTAGGTTTTAGAGCCTATTTTTCCGACACTGCTTCTATATGAATACATATTACATTGATGATTAACTACCTTAAGAGTTTTTACAGGTCTTCTATGTTGTGGCGATTCATCCTTTATGTCAATTGATAATTGCGTCTTGTGTAAAAAAAAACTCATCATAAATACCAGGATTGAAATCAAATGAGATTGTTAAATGTTGTCAAAAGTTATCAAAGGTACCAGGATTATAATTTGATACGCCAGACGCGCATACGTTGTAAACCTTTAGATTTGATATATCTTTGTTATGTGAAATCTCATGATAAGATATGGTAATGGATTAATGCTGTGTGTATTCATATGTATCGTCAGTGAAAATATAATATACCATGATATAGCTTATGGTTTTTACAGGTCTTATAAAGTATGTTCTTACATACTTTTGATTTTTTAACCCTGTATGCTAACATTCCTATGTAAATTTTAAAATTGTTTGTATGCACATTGAACGACAAATTTATGTGACGTATAAAATTTTCTGAGGTCAACCACTCAAATCAATGAATGTGTTCGTAGATAGTAGATGTTTTTGTGTTCTGTTAAATTGTTCCTTTTAAAATTGTTATACGATGATGACTGATGTACCCATATTTTGACTATTTATTGTGTCTGTTTATTTAACGCATCAATGTTAATATATCGGAAATTGATGAGACTGTCATTAAAGTGAGACGGTTAGCGCTATAGAACCAGGTTTAATCCACCATTTTCTACATTTGAAAATGCCTGTACCAAATCAGGAATATGACAGTTCTTGTCCATTCGTTTTTGATGCGTTTTGTTATTTGATTTTGCCATGTGATTATGGACTTTCCGAATTGATTTTCCTCTAAGTTCAGTATTTTTGTGATTTTACTTTTTACATCAGTTTTGCCAAATAGTTGCACTTTCCGTTGACATTGCTGATCTCATGCGAATCTTCTGGTACGTGCATTGTTAATACGTTTTACATGATGAGCAGACACCTACAACTTTATGTGCGGATACCTATTACATTATGTCGCTTACACCTATGAAGTTATGTTAAAAAAAATTGAATGTTTCTTTTTACAAATGTGTTTAGGTGTGAAGGCGTTGAGTGAAAAACATAATCCGCGCTTAATTCTAAAAATATACTCGCGGTCATATAAAATTATTGAAAGAAGCATTCGATATTTATAATTACATTTTTTGGCAAGTATCATTAACGCACAATTTCTTTCATTTACATGTGCAATTGATTTTTGAAGCTCATATCATCATGAATGTTAAATTTCATTTTGAAATGAAGGTTGATTTCAGAATGACGAAATATTTCTGTTCGCCAATCATAATAACGTAGTATGATGAAATATACATGTTGTATAATTAAATAACTATTACGTTATGTGCAAACACATTTTACGTTATGTTCAACCACTTGTTACGTTGCGTACAAACACCTATTAACACAGTTCAAACAGAAAACGCTTGCGTGACATAGAAATAACAGCAACATGAAAAAACATATGGTTTTTGAGCTTTAACTCAAAATTGTGTATGCTAAAATGTAAATGTTTAGATTCCCTATCTTACAATAAATAAAATTAACTTTGACTCAACACGATTGGAAAATTGGACGACGTTTAGACTAAAAGAAATAATTATATAAAATTATTACCTGGGGATTTCATACGGCACATTTTGTTGATACAAATGCTACATAGAGGAACATGTGATCAGTCTGTTTGAGTTCCCTCGAACACTTGTCAAAATCAAGAAGATAAAAGAAGCCAGGTCAATTAATTTCACATTCAGATATATTGACGATGTTCTCTTTTAATTACCAATCCAAACTTTCTGATTGAAATCTGTTAATATATCATCATTAATGAAAAATAAACTATAGAACAGACACAGCCACCTGTTTCATTTTAGACTTATACATCGAATTTGAAATACATAGTCATCTCAGAAACAGAAACAGAAAGCTGCTCAATCTTTGTAAAACGACACCAGCATCTGCGCACAAAATTAAAGCCCCATTGGTGTGGTAAAGATCTTGTTGATAAGCATTCCGTAATTTGAAAAAAAAATTCAAAGAATCAAAGATCGGAAATAACATACAGAAAACATACGACTTTGTGGACAATCAGAACAAATATATCGACAAATTGGCAATATGTGTTTATCTATATTATTATTTGGGAAGTTCAACTCTTTTACAGACATCGCTCATTTTAACAAAAAAAAAAGTCATTACAAACAAGCATATCACTTGGGTTTGATGTGTTAAGATTGAACCAACGAGTGAAATTTGCAATCGGGAAAGAAAATCGTCCCTTTTGTTGCAAATTTCTGTGTCGAGTGTCCCAATTTTTATACTTCTGTAACAATCCTGGCAAATAATTTATTTTCAAACATTTATGCTCATTTATGTATTTACTTTTCTTGTTTCAAAATTCGTCAAAATATTTAAATGAGTCTCTCTCTAAAAATACCCCTACGTTAAATTGTACTTTTATCATTGTTCATAGAAGCGTTCCGCAGAATTTTATCTTTCAAAAATATCATATACCTTTTATTTAAACCAAACATGCCTAATGTCATAAACATTACGGATATAGGTTGAAATTTTGAAAATATGGCCAATGCAATTTCCCATAGGAAATCTCTTTGCGGCAGTACCTGTGAATATAAGTTTTCGTGAAAAAAATAAGTCCCAGAACGGAAAGTTAATACATTGTGTATGCACTTCTATTATATTCAAAGGTTAAAAAAATAGGGTTTTGTTGCATTTGTTCAACGTTTATATGTCTTGAACCTCTTCGAGTTTAAACTTATACGTAAAAGCTATACTACCCCTACCTTCACTTTTTGACATCCTTATAATTTATTTTTAGGCCATACCATCTTTTTCTATACTAGTAACATTAAGTTATGTCTTTATGTCTGTTAGCCTATGAGATGAAACACAGAGATCATATCTGGGATTAAGTGGTTAACAAATTTACATATCTATGAGTATTATATATCTCCCCAAAAGAAGTGTGGCATGTGGAACATATGTATTTGCAAAGTGCAACGTAAAGACATTTACTTTTTTTTGTACATTCAGCTGTATTTTAATAAAACAGTAGAAGTACATTATTTGTAAAAACCTTTCTGGTCTATACGTTTATAGTTAGAAAATTTCAATTAAGAAAATTATTATGACACTCATTCACGTGTTTACTTCCTAAAGATTTTGTTCATTTCAGAACAAATATTTCATTACCCAGTAGAGTACGCATCTATTTCATATTTAAAAGGATGTGATACTACACCGATAGCTATTGGTTGTTTCTTTCTTTTCTTTATAAATAACATTTAGTTTCTTTTCTCTTTTTATGAAAGAAACTTCGTTTGTTATGTCTTCCTGTCTATTGTCGATTGATGAAAATAGCTATTTGTTGGCAGTAAATCGTTTCCTTAGGAAAAATGGTTATTCGGGTCATTCATTCTTCCTGGTAATTTAGTTCATTAACATTGAATACACCCAGCTACGAAATGTGCCGGACTTTTATTTTTTGTTTTGGAACAATGTTTTTTATCCAAATGGATACAAAAGCGGGTAGGTCGAAGTTATTCTGAGCACACAACATGAATGTTATACGTAATACACGACTAAGCTATTTCAAATTCTCGTGAAGCAAATTAAATGTTTTCATAAAAATATAAAGACACATTTGCAATCAAAACGTTTCATCATAGCTTACGTTTCCTTAATTTGATGCGCCCTGCTACATGTGTTATTTATCCATATATAGTGCATATGTTCCAGACCATATGAGTATTTGGACCGTACGCGTACGGTCCGGACTGTATACGTATACTCGTACGGTCCGACCATACGCGTACGGTCGGACCGTATGAGTATACGCGTATGGTCCAGTTTGAGTTAACCATACATGTTATGGGTTATATTGGTTAAATTAAAACAAACGTTTATCACAATCTCAATTTTTAGTTTTACAAATTTTTATTATTACAAATAGATGGATAAAATGAACAAAGGAACAATTGAAATTAAATATTTGTTCAATTGTATATCTGAATCCTATTTTGGTACTCTCACCCAAGGTGACACTTGCTACCACAAGTAACGTAATATTTTTTACATTTACATGTTTGCAGTTCATGCATGTTCCTTTGCATCTGCATTTTTCGTAAAGTTAAAATATACTAAAACAATTGTCCTCCCAAATTATGTTTACTTCTGATATCTTCAATTTCAGTGATCATAATTCAATTAATTTAGTACTGATCGATATGCTAAATACAAGAGATTAACAGATTTAATTAGTGTGAATTTTTTATATAGTTTAAATATAAAAGTTTTTGTTTCAATTACAATTGAACTTTTTTATAGCAATTTGAGAGTTAAGTTATGTTGATCTCTTATATGCATTTGTATCTAATGAACTTGACCAACTTCTTGATATTAGTCAGACCGTACGCGTACGGTCCAAATACTCATACGGTCTGGAACACATACATTGCATTCTTAAGATCCGACGATAACATCGAAAAAAACCACTTTATTTGATTATTTGTCAATTTAATATTTCAATAACTCATTGTATAATAAAATCAACTTTTTGTTGTTACTAATCTCAGAACATGATTGGCTGGGATTTTTTGTCATCATCTCTTTCACTGCCCATTAATCAAAACTTGATAACTAGTGTTTTAGAATTTAGTGGAATATGGAAGGCAATCGAAAGTGGTTTTCGTTTTCAAAATTTGAAATTTATTTGAAAATCAGACAACATATTATTTTATACTTATATTTGAATTATCGGATTTATCCGATCTCAATAGTTCAATCAATTATCAGTAATATTGATTATTAAACTTTATCGATTAGATAAATTTTATCAATCTGTGGTTCATGAACCAATGTTAGAATCTACATAATCACTATATAAATATATTCGAATGTAATATAAAGGTATGCATCTCTATTTTTTCCATCGCTTCCTTAATAAACAGTATATGATATAAAATAACCGCAATGAGTAATTATTTTATTATAACAAAGCACAAACTAGTTAATGACGACAGATTGATTGGAATGATTTACAAAAGTATATAAATCAAACACAAGGAAGAAGTAAGACATTATGTTATGATCGCTGTTTTGAGTTTAATGTTTTTTCATCTGAATTAAGGTAGAGGGGGTATTTATTAAAATTCATAGAATTTTCAATAATTTGTTAAAATGTAGTTAATATCACGCTTTATAAAAAATTAATAAAACGTATGTTTCAATGGGCTTTTTCTTACGCTACAGGTTGTGCAAAACTGTCATTCAGATTTTGTATATACCATGCAAGGAAAGTCCAATTGTGGGTGATGAAAAGAAAACTGCACCATGAATTTTAAAATAAAATATCATACGCTAGCTCTATTATAGATATAGGAAGATGTGGTATGAGTGCAATGAGAAAAATCTCGATCCAAGTCACAATTTATAAAAGTAAACCATTATAGGTCAAGGTACGGTTTTCAACACAGCAAACAGCAAGCTATAAAGCGCCTAATAAAATACTTGCAGATAAGAAATAAGAAAATGGTGGCTCTCAAGAGCCTGTGTCTTATAATAGTGACTGACGACCCCTTATCACTATTTGATTTATTGTTCAAGTTTTGACCATTTGAAATTGATTTTTACCAATTTTCCCATAGACTTCTATATAGTAAACACATATGTTCTATGTTTAGCAATGGTGGCCATATCGGTTGTATGACTGAGTCATCGGATACATTTTTCAAACAAAATACACTACTTATATAATTGTGGCAAATTTTAATTATGTTTGACCCAGTAGATTAAGTTGCGAAGATTTTGTAACGGATTAAAAAAGAAAAAAATATGTAGAAAAATGACTATTGAGATCAATAACTCCTTCAGGGGTCAATTGAGAATTTGTTGTCATGTTGACTTGTTTGTAGATCATACATTGCTTAATAGTATTGCTGCTTACAGTTGATCTCTATCTGTAATATTCAAGATAATTACAATAATCTGCAAAATTTTCTTAAAAATTACTAGTTCCGGGGCAGCAACCCAACAACGGTGTGTCCAAATCGTCTGAAAATTTCAAGTCAGATAGATCTTAACCTATTGAACAGTTTTACCCCGTAAAATTTACTCTGAATGCTTAAGTTTAAGAGAAACAAATCAAAACCTACATTCACCCCCTTATGTTCTAAATTTATCCATGGTGGTTATGTTGTTTGGCAGGCGGGGTCGTCGGACACATTTTTGAAACTGGATACCCCAATGATAATTGAAAAAAAAATAGTTCTGTTATTCATGTAAGTTCCTTTTAATTTTAGATTTAAAATAAAAACAACAAATAATCATAGTATCTACCTTCATAGCTGTATTTGATACCAAAATTAGGGTACTATCCTTTTACAAACAATGTTTAATTGCTTTTCGACCACATTCTTTAAATTTCTTTCTTTACGATTAACATCGACTTGATCCGCACTTTAATCCGGCTTACATATATGGTTAAAATACTTACTCAAGGGGTTGTGTAAATTAAAAGTTTACACTAACAAATTCCAAAGATCAGTGAGTAAGAATTTATTAAATATAAGTCCTTTTTCAAACTTTTATTCTTGAAATGATATCGAAACAGTTGATGCATATAGAACGCATTCCAAAGAACCTACATGTATACTAACGTAAATACAGGTATCGTCTCAAAGAGAGATATCAATCGTGCTTAAAAAACATTCTCAAACTGACATTATTGCTTATTATGCTAGTTTGCGTTATATTATATTTCGATTTCGTGGTTTAAACCTAAAATTGATTACATCTTCGTCATTAGAACTCTTCATGTGATTAATGGTGTAATTGACCATCATACCATTTGTGATTTTTCTTATATTATATGGAAGCTTTTTTTTGTTATTAACAACACATGTGTTACAGCTTACATGTGTCTAAAGGGTTTATTCGCATACCCATATTTATTTACATACCAAAATGTTCCTTTAACTATATTCGTCAAATATCATACCAGAGCATCTTCAAAATTCAAGCGCTATCGTTTAGCTTTTTGTAAAGTTTAAAGTTGATGTCAGTTTCCTAACAAGATTTTTGGGTGACATTAATGTTGAAGGTATCTACCATGTCTTCCCCATCAAATTTGAAATTTAAAATAAAAATATACAATGTGTCATATATAGGCTTTTATCAAAACATCGACTTACATTAGCATGATCATAACTAAAAGGTTAACAATCTCTAGACATAATAACCACTACACATACTAAGAAATAAATACAAAAACAGCCAACACACTTCAAAGACCATTGGTAATTTCTGAAGAGTAACGAATTTATTCATAACTATTTCAAGAAACTAATAAATGACAATCGTATTCGATTATAAATCAAACGCATTCAAACAACGCACTGTTTTCTGTGTCCAAGACAGAAACATCTAACCCTTGGTCAATTGTTACGCGAGACTGTAACTCTATAAGATATAAAATCAGTATTGGAAGATATTGTATTTTCAACAAACAAAGTTTTATCTCTGCAATTTGTTTTGATAGAAAAATGAAAAGTTGAAAAAAGTTATTAAAATGTAAAACGTACCTACTTGACAAAATAAAGACAAACAAGAACATCCATATTTCTTCAAAGGAGAGAAATGTGAATACAGATTGCGAAGTGTCGATACTTCGACAAACTGCGTCGAATTTTGAGAAAAAAAGTATATATATATATATATATATATGTTTATTATTTATTCTCCTTCAAAAGAGTCAAAATATGAAAAATTACAAAGTGAACACAATATTACGTGAACAAAAAGACATATCAATCACATAAAATACATATGCATCAATTTTTAAAGAAATGACGCGTATGCAGAATGATATATTAGCTAAGATTACTTATACACAGTCTGTTATATGTAATTATTTTGGCATGTTTTAAAGACGAAATAAAGGATGGTTAAATAAAAAAACAAAAAAACTTGTAGGTAAATTGATATTTAGTAACAAGGGCTTAATTCTGTTTTCTTCTTTCTTTTTAGAGGTACTTCCACATTTGATGTTTTTTCTATTATCTATAGACCGCACATATGTCTGGAGTTTTACAACTTGACCCCTGATAAATATTACTATCATGTAGCAACAGGTCAGTGCGTGTATGTCTATGTGTATGTGTGTATGGAGGGCTTTAAAGAACCATGATTTTCGTCAGACTGTGTGTACGAACAATTATCGTCTTTCAAGTAATCGGTGCATGATTAAAAAATATCAAGGTAGTAACTGCATGTTTTAGTTATTTAAGGTACGATTACATATTTGTCACATCACTGATTATAACTTATGTAGATGTATTCATGCATATGCATGTACCACCACATAATGCAAAGAATGACATATACATGTTAACCTGTGATTAAAAATTTGCATACACTGCTAAAAGAAAGATGTAAGATATCAAATGGACATTTTGTGTTCAACACAATAATAGCTGTATCGTCGCGGTCAATTTTCGATTGTTTGAGAGAACCACCAACCTTTAGTAGGTACTCATTTTTGTGAATTGTGAGTAGTGCAGAACACTTGGTAGAAACTCACATGTGTTGTTTATTTCTTTACTTTCTCGTTTTTGTTTTTTTCAGATATACAATCCACGATCAATTACAGAATTTACATTGATAAAGATGTAAACCTAGTGACGCACGGTGATGTGTGTAACAGACAAACCCCCTTTGAAGAAGGATCATATGTAATGTTGATAAAAGATGGTATGTTCTGAAGAAAATATCATTTACTTACATTGATGTTATATAAAACATTGAAAAACGTCTACCCTTCGGTGATATATGATTAAAGGAAAACTTGTTAAACAAATGTGTTGTCGAAGCCGACCATCAATTAAGTTTTACACTAAATAAATAAATTACAACCCAAACGTCAAAGTATTATCACAATTTAACAACAATCAAAGTAATTTTGAATCTAGGTGTCAACTACTTAACGAAAATGATATCACTTCAATTTTGTTTTATCTTTATTAATCACAAAACTAAAATAAAAATTTGTTTACAATATTTTTATTACATCTATTAAGATAGTGCTGCGTGTCACAGTTTTGTTTTTGTTTAAGCAGGGGCATCAGATACTTCTTTAGCAGTTGAATGTCCGAATGATATTTCAAGAAACTTTGATAATGTGATATTTAGTTCTTCCGATGGAAATTATAGCTGCTCTGGAACATTAGATATATTCACTGACAGACTGAAAGTTAATTACACATACAATGCTTGTGAGAACCGTATCACATTTTCAGGTTTGTTTACATTTTATGCCCATGGGAATAACAGTTTACCATGACAATATAATTGAAACGATTGACAACATTTATAAAATAGAAAATTGCATCACGCACAGAGGTTTTGTAGAAAACGAAGCAATATCCCTTTTTTAAATTTTAATATCGTTTAAACACAATTGTCTTGAAAATGAATACATTAATTAGAAAAATAACAAAGAATATTTTCAAATATTAGAATCATAATCGAGTTTTAAATCTTAACCATAAAAAATTACATAGATGCAGATAAATAGACAATTGCTGTTTAGTGTCTTTAAATATCAGCTGTATTTGTACGAGGCTACGAAACAGGTATAATGTGAGCTTTAGCGAGCTATTACTCCTGTTCCGAGCCCAGCACAATTACAGCTGATATTTAAAGACACTAAACAGTTATTGTTTTATCCTGCAATTAATTCTGTATATTATTTTTGCATTGAAAGACACAAAAACTCACATTTGTTGCATTTATTTTCGATTTAAAATCCCTTGTGGCCCGCGTATTAAAATTAAAATCATACATTTAGCTGAAGACGGGTTCGCAAAAAAGAATCTTCAACAGTCAACAATAATATAACACTCAAGGTGAATAATCATCTATTTTAACAACACAACTTATTTCAACAGTTAAATAAAATAACAAAACATTGTCCAATTTGAAACAGAAGTATACGAGTTGTCCTATGCTTCAGAATTTAGAACTGAACTTCACATTCACTTAACATGCATGCTGACATTGACATTGTTGATTTTGTTACATATGTACACATTCACGTTTTGAAATAGATGATTGTCGTCGTAGAAAATACTGCTGTTCATATTCGTCTGTTATTAAAAAAATGGTTTAATTCTTATTGCTCTAAAGAAATGTTTGACAACAAACAGAACGTATAAAGATAATCATGAATTCACATAGGGTCAAACAACACGTAATTGAAAGGCGACTGCAATATACATTCGGAAGTCACGCCGGTTCATACAACACTCGTCAACATCAATATACAAACGTTGTCCGGGCAGTGGGCAGAGCGTAAGAGCGATCTCTGTATAGTATACAGATATAGAATATCGATATATGTAGGGCTGTATCTGTATAATAGACACCTAATTGCAGGATAAAACAAGTTTATATCTTGTTTTTCATCATAGATAGTGGAGTCTGGCGATGTTTATACAACATAAATTTTCACAGCACAACCTACCTTGCAGCACTAAATACGGATGCTGTCCTTGTTACTGGTCAGACATATAGAATTGTTTGCTATGTAAGATATTTCGATTATATGACAAATCATACAATGAAATAGATACAATTGTTGTCCAAAGACTAGGTCTTGAATTTACATACTTTTTTTACTCAACATTGAAAATACACAATCATATAGATACGTCAGAACATTTTGGTCAAAACATTTAAAGTACGATACGCGTAGTTCGACTTCGATCAGATAACAACCATTAAAAAAAATGGATGTTAAAAACAATTTCCCTATAAAAAAATATTTCTCCATTTCTTCCTATAGATCTATTTAAAAACGGTTGTTTAAGTCGTTTGCGTTCCTCATCAACATTTTTGAATTTTCTGACTTTTGAATATACCCCTTTTGACTCTCGTCTCGTTATATAATTGGTGGATTTGAGATAACTATAATCTTACGGTTCGTATTTTTGTGATGTATGTAAGTACCAAAACATGTGTATAGAAGAAAGGGATTGTTTTTTTTACCAAGACCGCTTTTATTTTTGTTTTAACTCCTCATTGGAACTCAATTACATGCATTTGGACCTGCAACATCCACAATTCAGTTCCCCTAGAGTTGATGCAAAGATTTGACACTGCAAATTTAGAGATCGTGGCACTATTTTTCAACAAGGTTTCCGATTTTACAAGCTTTGTCTCTCTTGTACTATCTGTGTTCTTCAAAATCAATAATGTCGAATATGGTCTACAATCATGTTCTTTTTAGACATGTTAGCTATAGAGAAAATAAAACATCCAAAAACTCATGCGTATGTTAAAACTATCTTATATAACACAACAAAAACCAAGTTAAACGTTTACTGTTGTAAGTTGTGTATTTGACAGATATTATTCATATGTTTGATGTGAATGGGTTTTTGCTTTTGCAATTTACTTCGGGGCTTTACGTTACGAATTTTACTCGGAGTTCAGTATTTTTGTTATTTTACTTTTTATACAATGTTTACCATCAAAATATGTTCCAACGAGAAAAACGCGCTTCAAAGTTATAATATAGTTATCCTGTTAACAAACCTGCTAGCATTAATAGGATATGGATAACATAAACAAAACGAAATTATTTCATTCTTCCTGATTGTAGATGTTTATTACATTTTACTTGCCTACAAATTTTCACACAAAAAGACCACGCATCTTATTGTTTTATTATTCATTGTATTCAGTAATAGTTTATCAAATAATTTCAGGCTTTAAAGGGGCAAGGTAACACCTTAAAATCGACATTGTTTCCTGGATCATGTCGACTAAATCAAAATGCTTCTTATGTTGTTACACCTGGAGTATATGTGTCAATGTCAGACATTTCAGGTTGGTACAGAGTATGTTGTTTAACTATAAAATCAAATTTATAGTCTCTAATCTCCTGACTTATGTGTTTAATTTAAAGAAAAAAATAGACCGTTAGTTTTCTCCTTTGAATTATTTTTGTTATGTAATTTAAGGGTTTTTGATACCTACGCGATATGTTTTTTTTTCTTATTGTTGAAGGCTGTGCGTTGAACTATAGGTGTTAACTTATAATACAGTTTGATTGCTTGAGTGTCTTATTGACAATTCTACCACACTCGTTTATATAAATGATAAAAAAAATAGAAAATTTGGATGGTTCTATACATCAAACATAATGGAAGATGGTATATTTATCATAGAGTGGCGTATACTTTAATATCAAATCTGGGTGAGTGCACACAAGATTATAATAAAATCAGAGTAAGGAAGATAAGGGGCCTTTAGATGTTTATTTGAAGAAAAAGGGGTAGGACAGCGCAAATATATAGATTTTACCACTGCATCGAGTGTGGTACAATATGTATCCACTCATGACGGTTAAATTTTCAAACGTAAAACTCGAGGCGGGCCGAGCATTTTTTATATCTAAATTTTTACTGTCGACAGTGGATAAATATCATATAACACGAGATTTGGTGGTGGAATATGTTTCTCTGATAATTTTTAGACTATATACAGGCAAACTTATTCCTTCTTTTCAAATGATCTGAAAAAAGATGTGTTCATTCTATGTGACTTCATCAGGCATGGTCGCCTTATTTCATATCGTCACAATACGAAATTCGAAGGAAATCAAGAAAAATCGACGTCATAATCGAATTTTGACCAATGAAGAACTGAGATCACAAAACCACACGTTGATTAAATAAAAATAATCCTCATGTCAGGAAAAGGATAAATCGTGTAAGAAATAGAGAAAATCATTTAATGAATATGTCTAGTCAGAACAACATCATGTTACACATGAAAAAAAGTGATGGTTCAATAGCTTCGTTTCTTTGGGTGCTATGGGGACATTTATGCTGCCAATTGGCAGACCAGTATATAGTTTTTTTTGCCTAGTATGTTTAAAAAAAACTTGAGTATAAAACCCGAGGAAGCAATCGATCGTTCTTTAATAATCAATAATTACTAATCTTCCTTTAACCTTTAATTTGATGATGTTTGATGACATTTCACTTAACATAATATCCTTCTGAACGGTTAAAATGTTTAAAATATCATTCGATTTTACATCACGATGATGAACCCGACTTCAAAATATTACATATCAAGTGTAATCTAGACATATTTCCGATTCAATGAATTTAAAAAAAATATATATTTTACTTTATATCATTTTCTGCTATTGACCTTTTATCGCTATTTTGTGCATTTTTGATTTAGTCTGTTTTTGTGATAATTATTCATATCATGCAACTCGCTTGAGATGGAAAATTGTCGCTAGAAACTAAGAAGGCACGTGGCATTGCTAATGAAATTGACAACGTCGTCACAGGTAAAATAGCTCTCCCTTGAGACAAAATAATTATCTTGTGTCTTAATCAAAGCTCATAAGTTCCTGTTTATTGTACATGTAATACAACGGATCAAAACTATTTTATTCTGGTTATGGTTCCTATTTTCAGTCATTTTTTTTTATCTTTTTGTTTGAATTGGTTTTCACCCCCACCAATACATTATGGAAATCTTATTGAATCTTCAGAAAAAAATCGGTAATAACTCGTACATATTTTTTGTTTTAGGACCAACGGATACTCTTATCACAGAGAACACAACAGAAAACACAACACAAGGTCATTATATACATGTATCATACTGAATTGTGTTTAAATAAGGGATGTAAACATGTACTCGATTACTCGAGTATCGCTTGGTAGTACAGAGTATCGAATAGCAAAATAATACTCGACTAATCAGTTTCCTGTGAGAATATTGATGTTTTCTAAAACTTAATTTATTTTTTTTTTGTTATTTAAAGCGCCTTTTGGGAATAAAATATTAACCAAATTAAACAAAAAAAATACGATTCAAATGTTTGCGTTTAACTATAATTTATAATTCCTCAAAACAAATGATGGCTATAAACGAGAGCACTTTTACAAGACCCGGGTTACACTTTTTATTAATTTTAGTCATTCTCTAACCATTGTACCACCAGAACATATATTTTTATCAGAAGGACTGTTACATAACCAAGTACAGAAATCGCCTCGTCCAAGAAAAAGTTGACAAGATAATATTTTTAAATAACACCCCTTTGTTGATCACGAAATGAGTTTTAAATGTTCCAAAATACTGTTGTTTGAGTAAATAAATGATGTTTTTAAAGATATCAATTAATAACTTGATTAGATTATTGCAATCTTGTATAATTAGTACGCGTAGTTAATAAGCTATGAATTATGGTTCTAAATTCCTTTAACTATTATCCTATGTAATAATGTTGAGTGTTTTACGTTCATAAGACAACGACACACAATACATACATGGGTGTTTGTGTTACCAAGCGATAATCCAGTATCGCTCGGTCAATCCAAAGAGTACTCGATTAATAAATCTTCATCGAGTTGACATCCCTAATTCAAATCAAACTTATTACAGTAGAGATGTCAAACGTGTAAGGAATTAGCCTGTACAATTTCATTAGTAAATGAATTTAGATTTATAGTAACATAATCCGTAATGTTATAATTTATAAACTTTTTATTTCAGGACCAACAGATCCACTAGTCACTGACAACACACCAGCAAACACAACACAAGGTTAATATCATACTGTTTTGTGTTGAAATCAAACTTGTCAAACTAGAGTTGTCAAACTTGTAAGGAATGCACATCTATAGGGTTGAATTTCTGTAAATAAGAGACGATGCAATTTTCCAAAGGAGCTCATTTTACTATGAAGTTTTGAAATAAATAATATCCTAAAGTGGGAGGTTAATGTTCATATGCACCACATTTTTTTTTTCAAAAATCTAAATATAGGGCATATTTTCAACGTATAAAACTTACACGGAAATTCGGAACTACCCCATCCTTGAATTAAAATTTTTCGCAGATATCAATATGACCAATATGCATATGTATTTGCACTAGACACATTCCCAAGTGATCTCTCTACGAGATAAAAAAAAATAGAGATCATAACTGGGAACCAATACGTCAACAAAATTACCTATCTTTGAATATTATATATCGTCCAAAAGAGATCCGTTATTAAATGAGCTTGTCCTAGGTATCTTAGGTTATTAAGTTACTTTGAATAAAATTATGAAAAGCATGGACAGGTGTGAAGGTTGATTTACTTCTTTGCAAATGAATTCTTCTTTGGATGTTGCTGTTGCGTAGTTGTTACAATAATTTATGGAGAAGAAAATATGTTGAGTGTATACCAGTTTAAAGGAGTAGGTCCGATAAGAGCCGATTTCGGCCTCAATTTTCAAGTTCATCTAACGAAAGATTTTAGACACTTTCTAAACACTTGTGTCTATTTCAATTGATTCAATCAGGTAATGTGGAAGATTTTAACTTAATAAGTCATTTGAAACGCCCCGAAGCAAGCTTAAATATGAAAAATCTATTAAATATGCCAAAAATCGTCACTTTTCAGATGGTTTTTGTCAAAAATGAAAGTGGCCGCATTCGTGTTCATCCTCAACCTTTATATATATTATGTATTATCATCAAATACAACTTACATTTCAATATTATGAATGAACACGAATGCGGCCACTTTCATTTCAGACGGACACCGTCTAAAATTTAACTAAAATGCTACAATTGTGAAGATTTCAGTAATTTAGCATGACTTAATGATGCTAGTACCCGATATATGTGCATTGTTTTGTCAAAAACAGCCCATATTTATGTAGCAGAGGCATTCTACTTTGCAATAAATATCTAAACGATTACATTTTCACAATTTTCTAAAACTGCTATATTTTGAGGCCAAAAAGGGGTCTTACTGAACCTACTCCTTTGCAGCTTTTCGCTTGATCAATTTATTACTGAGATATAATATATAATGCGTCCAATTTAGAGCTTGCTTTTTACATGAATACTTTTAAATTACCACAAATGATATGTGCGCTATCAAATTGTTCAATTCGTGTAATAACTGTTAATAATTTGTTAATCGAACATGACGCTAAACAGTTATGTCAAGAAAACAATTCTTCTCTCGACTTAGTTTCGAAAAACAATTATTATATCTGACATTGTAATGATACGTAGTATGGTTGCTGTTCGATAATTATTTCTACTCCTCTCTTGCTTTTCAATCGGTTATTGAACAAAGGTAAATATAATAAAAACAGCAACTCAAAGAAAAATAAAAAAGCAGATTTTTCGTTAACTGAATATATTGTTAACGTATGGTCACTTCCGAAAAAGTATATAACAATTTACCATAATGATGATCCATTATTTTGTTATTTGTCCTCAGATTATGGACTTGATATGATTACTCTGTTGGCCGTAAATGTAACTATAGAAAGTAAGTTTCAATTATACTTGTTCAGTATGAGAGAATTACGAATATGAAACATCGAATTCTTGAATTAATGGCTTCTTTAAATCGAGAATATACACCAAGAAGAATGACAACGTTTGGTTTTTATAATTATGCTTTAAACGCGCAATTTCAATTGTAGTAATAACGCGCAAGAACAAACGTTGTTAGTTGCTGTTTTTGAACTAATTGAATTGATGATTTATTACATTTTCAAACCAGTAAATCGTCGTTTATGAACATAATCCCAACCGCCGTTATAGGTAATAAAAAAATACAAATCAATTATTCAATGGTTTGCAATCTGAACGCATTGTTGATACGTTTGAGTAGATTAAGGAAAAACTAAATCTTAAAAGATTACAACCTATTGTAATGGTAACTTTATGACACCGTTTGAAGCATTTAATAATGGTACATGCATACATATGTTTAAGAAATGTGCTCACATTAGACTGAAAGCTTATATCTCAAATTTTGCTAGTGTGTTTTTTATCTTATCTTAGGCAAAAAGCAGCCTGGACTGCGTTTGGATGAGGACAGTCGAGTAGAAGTAGGATTGTATTCACCCAAACGAAACCTTCACTTTTGTAGTTCTGGATGGGATGATTATGATGCGACAGTCTTCTGTAAATCTTTTAATAGGACATGGATAGGAAAAGCAATAGCTGTTGAAAAATTGCGAGATGTACCGATTTTTCCTTATTCCTTTGATTGTTGTGGATTAGAACCTAATTTGTTTGCATGCAATATAACAGAGGATGAACACATTTGTAATACAACAAAAGTAGCCGGTGCCATGTGTTTTCTAGGTATCATATGTTAATGAACAGACTGATTATTGAAAAATACATCATATATCGTGATCAGGCAAAAAAAGATTGTTAGGTTTCAATAAATGAAACAATATGTTTCAAATTTCAAGCGCATTCGGGGATTAAACCTTTATCGATTGGTAACACCAATATTCGAATAGATAAAAGCATATGATGTATAAGAATTAATCCAGTTAAGAGCTATATGCTCAGAAAGATCATTAGAAAATAAACGAATTATTTTTAAAATTCACAGTTATCCAGCACTGACATTGACTTTTAAGTTAGTTCACATCAACAGCCATTAGTCAATTACCCATAATAACTATTGATATTTTAGTTATGTTGAAAGAACAAACCTTCTTATTCAGATATTTATACACTTTTAGGGTCAGGAAAAGCAGGGAAATGTGTCACGAATCATAATCAAAATTATCAACAGTTGAATCAGGATCCCCGTTTTCAGGTGTGCGCTTCTTATTATCAATGAGTGTTGCTCACACACGAGATAATGTTTTTGTTCGAATTAAACTGGCTTCAATTTAGTGTTTTAGTTCCACTGAGCTTTC
>NW_027268404.1:0-24523 GCF_963676685.1 Mytilus edulis
GATCTTGCTTTGCTTCAAATACCTGACAGCATGAAACGATTTCTGCATGACAAAACGGGTGTGAAAATAAAAAGCGGCTTGTGAAATACGGCAAGTCGCCAGAATATATTTTTAAACGTATAACATACGTATACGTATTTAATCTTAATCGAACGAAATAACATGATCATGTTGATTCATCCTAGGTCCGACGAACGCAGTTTTTAAAGCCTAGGAAATTTCATTAATCAGAAAATAAATTCAACGCTTTTTCACAATCAGCACGGACTTTTCACTGTCTCGTTTAGTTAACACAAACATAAACAGTTCACCTGTTCTATTTTTTAAAGGAATTGACCGGTACAGCAATTTTTAAATAAATTTCAGAAGGAGGAAAAAACTTACCGGCCGACTGCAGTTTCCATCGTTTGCCCTCGTTCTGAGGCGACGTCGCTATTAACGATGATTGAAACAGTAGAAGGGGACGTAATTCTTTTCCCCGCGTTTTTCCGTAACGCTAAAAATTTATAGAGTTTCTTTTTAGGAACGAGAATACATTAATACACTGACATGTGCTGTTATAAATACAAGCAAGCGACAACAAAAATATTACATTACAAGAAAAGAAAAGAACTTTTTAGAGAACAGACATAAAAAAGAAAAAAAAGAAAATGCAACTTATTTTACATGCACGAGAAGTAGAATGATTTACAACAATGAGTAAAACTATACAATTTACGCAAACTCCTTAAATAAGAAAGATATATAGAAAAAGTACACATGTAGTGCTCAGTGAAAAGCATTAGAGAATATTTTACTGGGGCTGTTTCGCAGGCTATTGAAGGGAAAGCTATTTTTCTATTTTAATTTTCTCCCCAAACAGGGGGAGTGAGCCGATCCTGGAGGTACTGCAATACCAGGCCAACTCGTGGCAAGAGCGGTGCAAGCACCTAACATCTCACCTAGTTGCAAAAATCAGTTTAATATCGAAGTACCCACATGGGGTACGTATCAGATATTAAGCTGATAAGAACAGATACTACACTTTGATCTTAGCCAAAAGGCCGAGAAGCGATACTCAAATCTTTCCGAGTTTCCAAAGCCTACAAATCCTATTTCTTACTCAAACACGGTGTTTTAATTTTAACCAAAGCTACACAAATTTTGCAAATTTATATACAAAAAGCACACGAAACACGAGATCTTGCTTTGCTTCAAATACCTGACAGCATGAAACGATTTCTGCATGACAAAACGGGTGTGAAAATAAAAAGCGGCTTGTGAAATACGGCAAGTCGCCAGAATATATTTTTAAACGTATAACATACGTATACGTATTTAATCTTAATCGAACGAAATAACATGATCATGTTGATTCATCCTAGGTCCGACGAACGCAGTTTTTAAAGCCTAGGAAATTTCATTAATCAGAAAATAAATTCAACGCTTTTTCACAATCAGCACGGACTTTTCACTGTCTCGTTTAGTTAACACAAACATAAACAGTTCACCTGTTCTATTTTTTAAAGGAATTGACCGGTACAGCAATTTTTAAATAAATTTCAGAAGGAGGAAAAAACTTACCGGCCGACTGCAGTTTCCATCGTTTGCCCTCGTTCTGAGGCGACGTCGCTATTAACGATGATTGAAACAGTAGAAGGGGACGTAATTCTTTTCCCCGCGTTTTTCCGTAACGCTAAAAATTTATAGAGTTTCTTTTTAGGAACGAGAATACATTAATACACTGACATGTGCTGTTATAAATACAAGCAAGCGACAACAAAAATATTACATTACAAGAAAAGAAAAGAACTTTTTAGAGAACAGACATAAAAAAGAAAAAAAAGAAAATGCAACTTATTTTACATGCACGAGAAGTAGAATGATTTACAACAATGAGTAAAACTATACAATTTACGCAAACTCCTTAAATAAGAAAGATATATAGAAAAAGTACACATGTAGTGCTCAGTGAAAAGCATTAGAGAATATTTTACTGGGGCTGTTTCGCAGGCTATTGAAGGGAAAGCTATTTTTCTATTTTAATTTTCTCCCCAAACAGGGGGAGTGAGCCGATCCTGGAGGGTACTGCAATACCAGGCCAACTCGTGGCAAGAGCGGTGCAAGCACCTAACATCTCACCTAGTTGCAAAAATCAGTTTAATATCGAAGTACCCACATGGGGTACGTATCAGATATTAAGCTGATAAGAACAGATACTACACTTTGATCTTAGCCAAAAGGCCGAGAAGCGATACTCAAATCTTTCCGAGTTTCCAAAGCCTACAAATCCTATTTCTTACTCAAACACGGTGTTTTAATTTTAACCAAAGCTACACAAATTTTGCAAATTTATATACAAAAAGCACACGAAACACGAGATCTTGCTTTGCTTCAAATACCTGACAGCATGAAACGATTTCTGCATGACAAAACGGGTGTGAAAATAAAAAGCGGCTTGTGAAATACGGCAAGTCGCCAGAATATATTTTTAAACGTATAACATACGTATACGTATTTAATCTTAATCGAACGAAATAACATGATCATGTTGATTCATCCTAGGTCCGACGAACGCAGTTTTTAAAGCCTAGGAAATTTCATTAATCAGAAAATAAATTCAACGCTTTTTCACAATCAGCACGGACTTTTCACTGTCTCGTTTAGTTAACACAAACATAAACAGTTCACCTGTTCTATTTTTTAAAGGAATTGACCGGTACAGCAATTTTTAAATAAATTTCAGAAGGAGGAAAAAACTTACCGGCCGACTGCAGTTTCCATCGTTTGCCCTCGTTCTGAGGCGACGTCGCTATTAACGATGATTGAAACAGTAGAAGGGGACGTAATTCTTTTCCCCGCGTTTTTCCGTAACGCTAAAAATTTATAGAGTTTCTTTTTAGGAACGAGAATACATTAATACACTGACATGTGCTGTTATAAATACAAGCAAGCGACAACAAAAATATTACATTACAAGAAAAGAAAAGAACTTTTTAGAGAACAGACATAAAAAAGAAAAAAAAGAAAATGCAACTTATTTTACATGCACGAGAAGTAGAATGATTTACAACAATGAGTAAAACTATACAATTTACGCAAACTCCTTAAATAAGAAAGATATATAGAAAAAGTACACATGTAGTGCTCAGTGAAAAGCATTAGAGAATATTTTACTGGGGCTGTTTCGCAGGCTATTGAAGGGAAAGCTATTTTTCTATTTTAATTTTCTCCCCAAACAGGGGGAGTGAGCCGATCCTGGAGGTACTGCAATACCAGGCCAACTCGTGGCAAGAGCGGTGCAAGCACCTAACATCTCACCTAGTTGCAAAAATCAGTTTAATATCGAAGTACCCACATGGGGTACGTATCAGATATTAAGCTGATAAGAACAGATACTACACTTTGATCTTAGCCAAAAGGCCGAGAAGCGATACTCAAATCTTTCCGAGTTTCCAAAGCCTACAAATCCTATTTCTTACTCAAACACGGTGTTTTAATTTTAACCAAAGCTACACAAATTTTGCAAATTTATATACAAAAAGCACACGAAACACGAGATCTTGCTTTGCTTCAAATACCTGACAGCATGAAACGATTTCTGCATGACAAAACGGGTGTGAAAATAAAAAGCGGCTTGTGAAATACGGCAAGTCGCCAGAATATATTTTTAAACGTATAACATACGTATACGTATTTAATCTTAATCGAACGAAATAACATGATCATGTTGATTCATCCTAGGTCCGACGAACGCAGTTTTTAAAGCCTAGGAAATTTCATTAATCAGAAAATAAATTCAACGCTTTTTCACAATCAGCACGGACTTTTCACTGTCTCGTTTAGTTAACACAAACATAAACAGTTCACCTGTTCTATTTTTTAAAGGAATTGACCGGTACAGCAATTTTTAAATAAATTTCAGAAGGAGGAAAAAACTTACCGGCCGACTGCAGTTTCCATCGTTTGCCCTCGTTCTGAGGCGACGTCGCTATTAACGATGATTGAAACAGTAGAAGGGGACGTAATTCTTTTCCCCGCGTTTTTCCGTAACGCTAAAAATTTATAGAGTTTCTTTTTAGGAACGAGAATACATTAATACACTGACATGTGCTGTTATAAATACAAGCAAGCGACAACAAAAATATTACATTACAAGAAAAGAAAAGAACTTTTTAGAGAACAGACATAAAAAAGAAAAAAAAGAAAATGCAACTTATTTTACATGCACGAGAAGTAGAATGATTTACAACAATGAGTAAAACTATACAATTTACGCAAACTCCTTAAATAAGAAAGATATATAGAAAAAGTACACATGTAGTGCTCAGTGAAAAGCATTAGAGAATATTTTACTGGGGCTGTTTCGCAGGCTATTGAAGGGAAAGCTATTTTTCTATTTTAATTTTCTCCCCAAACAGGGGGAGTGAGCCGATCCTGGAGGTACTGCAATACCAGGCCAACTCGTGGCAAGAGCGGTGCAAGCACCTAACATCTCACCTAGTTGCAAAAATCAGTTTAATATCGAAGTACCCACATGGGGTACGTATCAGATATTAAGCTGATAAGAACAGATACTACACTTTGATCTTAGCCAAAAGGCCGAGAAGCGATACTCAAATCTTTCCGAGTTTCCAAAGCCTACAAATCCTATTTCTTACTCAAACACGGTGTTTTAATTTTAACCAAAGCTACACAAATTTTGCAAATTTATATACAAAAAGCACACGAAACACGAGATCTTGCTTTGCTTCAAATACCTGACAGCATGAAACGATTTCTGCATGACAAAACGGGTGTGAAAATAAAAAGCGGCTTGTGAAATACGGCAAGTCGCCAGAATATATTTTTAAACGTATAACATACGTATACGTATTTAATCTTAATCGAACGAAATAACATGATCATGTTGATTCATCCTAGGTCCGACGAACGCAGTTTTTAAAGCCTAGGAAATTTCATTAATCAGAAAATAAATTCAACGCTTTTTCACAATCAGCACGGACTTTTCACTGTCTCGTTTAGTTAACACAAACATAAACAGTTCACCTGTTCTATTTTTTAAAGGAATTGACCGGTACAGCAATTTTTAAATAAATTTCAGAAGGAGGAAAAAACTTACCGGCCGACTGCAGTTTCCATCGTTTGCCCTCGTTCTGAGGCGACGTCGCTATTAACGATGATTGAAACAGTAGAAGGGGACGTAATTCTTTTCCCCGCGTTTTTCCGTAACGCTAAAAATTTATAGAGTTTCTTTTTAGGAACGAGAATACATTAATACACTGACATGTGCTGTTATAAATACAAGCAAGCGACAACAAAAATATTACATTACAAGAAAAGAAAAGAACTTTTTAGAGAACAGACATAAAAAAGAAAAAAAAGAAAATGCAACTTATTTTACATGCACGAGAAGTAGAATGATTTACAACAATGAGTAAAACTATACAATTTACGCAAACTCCTTAAATAAGAAAGATATATAGAAAAAGTACACATGTAGTGCTCAGTGAAAAGCATTAGAGAATATTTTACTGGGGCTGTTTCGCAGGCTATTGAAGGGAAAGCTATTTTTCTATTTTAATTTTCTCCCCAAACAGGGGGAGTGAGCCGATCCTGGAGGTACTGCAATACCAGGCCAACTCGTGGCAAGAGCGGTGCAAGCACCTAACATCTCACCTAGTTGCAAAAATCAGTTTAATATCGAAGTACCCACATGGGGTACGTATCAGATATTAAGCTGATAAGAACAGATACTACACTTTGATCTTAGCCAAAAGGCCGAGAAGCGATACTCAAATCTTTCCGAGTTTCCAAAGCCTACAAATCCTATTTCTTACTCAAACACGGTGTTTTAATTTTAACCAAAGCTACACAAATTTTGCAAATTTATATACAAAAAGCACACGAAACACGAGATCTTGCTTTGCTTCAAATACCTGACAGCATGAAACGATTTCTGCATGACAAAACGGGTGTGAAAATAAAAAGCGGCTTGTGAAATACGGCAAGTCGCCAGAATATATTTTTAAACGTATAACATACGTATACGTATTTAATCTTAATCGAACGAAATAACATGATCATGTTGATTCATCCTAGGTCCGACGAACGCAGTTTTTAAAGCCTAGGAAATTTCATTAATCAGAAAATAAATTCAACGCTTTTTCACAATCAGCACGGACTTTTCACTGTCTCGTTTAGTTAACACAAACATAAACAGTTCACCTGTTCTATTTTTTAAAGGAATTGACCGGTACAGCAATTTTTAAATAAATTTCAGAAGGAGGAAAAAACTTACCGGCCGACTGCAGTTTCCATCGTTTGCCCTCGTTCTGAGGCGACGTCGCTATTAACGATGATTGAAACAGTAGAAGGGGACGTAATTCTTTTCCCCGCGTTTTTCCGTAACGCTAAAAATTTATAGAGTTTCTTTTTAGGAACGAGAATACATTAATACACTGACATGTGCTGTTATAAATACAAGCAAGCGACAACAAAAATATTACATTACAAGAAAAGAAAAGAACTTTTTAGAGAACAGACATAAAAAAGAAAAAAAAGAAAATGCAACTTATTTTACATGCACGAGAAGTAGAATGATTTACAACAATGAGTAAAACTATACAATTTACGCAAACTCCTTAAATAAGAAAGATATATAGAAAAAGTACACATGTAGTGCTCAGTGAAAAGCATTAGAGAATATTTTACTGGGGCTGTTTCGCAGGCTATTGAAGGGAAAGCTATTTTTCTATTTTAATTTTCTCCCCAAACAGGGGGAGTGAGCCGATCCTGGAGGTACTGCAATACCAGGCCAACTCGTGGCAAGAGCGGTGCAAGCACCTAACATCTCACCTAGTTGCAAAAATCAGTTTAATATCGAAGTACCCACATGGGGTACGTATCAGATATTAAGCTGATAAGAACAGATACTACACTTTGATCTTAGCCAAAAGGCCGAGAAGCGATACTCAAATCTTTCCGAGTTTCCAAAGCCTACAAATCCTATTTCTTACTCAAACACGGTGTTTTAATTTTAACCAAAGCTACACAAATTTTGCAAATTTATATACAAAAAGCACACGAAACACGAGATCTTGCTTTGCTTCAAATACCTGACAGCATGAAACGATTTCTGCATGACAAAACGGGTGTGAAAATAAAAAGCGGCTTGTGAAATACGGCAAGTCGCCAGAATATATTTTTAAACGTATAACATACGTATACGTATTTAATCTTAATCGAACGAAATAACATGATCATGTTGATTCATCCTAGGTCCGACGAACGCAGTTTTTAAAGCCTAGGAAATTTCATTAATCAGAAAATAAATTCAACGCTTTTTCACAATCAGCACGGACTTTTCACTGTCTCGTTTAGTTAACACAAACATAAACAGTTCACCTGTTCTATTTTTTAAAGGAATTGACCGGTACAGCAATTTTTAAATAAATTTCAGAAGGAGGAAAAAACTTACCGGCCGACTGCAGTTTCCATCGTTTGCCCTCGTTCTGAGGCGACGTCGCTATTAACGATGATTGAAACAGTAGAAGGGGACGTAATTCTTTTCCCCGCGTTTTTCCGTAACGCTAAAAATTTATAGAGTTTCTTTTTAGGAACGAGAATACATTAATACACTGACATGTGCTGTTATAAATACAAGCAAGCGACAACAAAAATATTACATTACAAGAAAAGAAAAGAACTTTTTAGAGAACAGACATAAAAAAGAAAAAAAAGAAAATGCAACTTATTTTACATGCACGAGAAGTAGAATGATTTACAACAATGAGTAAAACTATACAATTTACGCAAACTCCTTAAATAAGAAAGATATATAGAAAAAGTACACATGTAGTGCTCAGTGAAAAGCATTAGAGAATATTTTACTGGGGCTGTTTCGCAGGCTATTGAAGGGAAAGCTATTTTTCTATTTTAATTTTCTCCCCAAACAGGGGGAGTGAGCCGATCCTGGAGGTACTGCAATACCAGGCCAACTCGTGGCAAGAGCGGTGCAAGCACCTAACATCTCACCTAGTTGCAAAAATCAGTTTAATATCGAAGTACCCACATGGGGTACGTATCAGATATTAAGCTGATAAGAACAGATACTACACTTTGATCTTAGCCAAAAGGCCGAGAAGCGATACTCAAATCTTTCCGAGTTTCCAAAGCCTACAAATCCTATTTCTTACTCAAACACGGTGTTTTAATTTTAACCAAAGCTACACAAATTTTGCAAATTTATATACAAAAAGCACACGAAACACGAGATCTTGCTTTGCTTCAAATACCTGACAGCATGAAACGATTTCTGCATGACAAAACGGGTGTGAAAATAAAAAGCGGCTTGTGAAATACGGCAAGTCGCCAGAATATATTTTTAAACGTATAACATACGTATACGTATTTAATCTTAATCGAACGAAATAACATGATCATGTTGATTCATCCTAGGTCCGACGAACGCAGTTTTTAAAGCCTAGGAAATTTCATTAATCAGAAAATAAATTCAACGCTTTTTCACAATCAGCACGGACTTTTCACTGTCTCGTTTAGTTAACACAAACATAAACAGTTCACCTGTTCTATTTTTTAAAGGAATTGACCGGTACAGCAATTTTTAAATAAATTTCAGAAGGAGGAAAAAACTTACCGGCCGACTGCAGTTTCCATCGTTTGCCCTCGTTCTGAGGCGACGTCGCTATTAACGATGATTGAAACAGTAGAAGGGGACGTAATTCTTTTCCCCGCGTTTTTCCGTAACGCTAAAAATTTATAGAGTTTCTTTTTAGGAACGAGAATACATTAATACACTGACATGTGCTGTTATAAATACAAGCAAGCGACAACAAAAATATTACATTACAAGAAAAGAAAAGAACTTTTTAGAGAACAGACATAAAAAAGAAAAAAAAGAAAATGCAACTTATTTTACATGCACGAGAAGTAGAATGATTTACAACAATGAGTAAAACTATACAATTTACGCAAACTCCTTAAATAAGAAAGATATATAGAAAAAGTACACATGTAGTGCTCAGTGAAAAGCATTAGAGAATATTTTACTGGGGCTGTTTCGCAGGCTATTGAAGGGAAAGCTATTTTTCTATTTTAATTTTCTCCCCAAACAGGGGGAGTGAGCCGATCCTGGAGGTACTGCAATACCAGGCCAACTCGTGGCAAGAGCGGTGCAAGCACCTAACATCTCACCTAGTTGCAAAAATCAGTTTAATATCGAAGTACCCACATGGGGTACGTATCAGATATTAAGCTGATAAGAACAGATACTACACTTTGATCTTAGCCAAAAGGCCGAGAAGCGATACTCAAATCTTTCCGAGTTTCCAAAGCCTACAAATCCTATTTCTTACTCAAACACGGTGTTTTAATTTTAACCAAAGCTACACAAATTTTGCAAATTTATATACAAAAAGCACACGAAACACGAGATCTTGCTTTGCTTCAAATACCTGACAGCATGAAACGATTTCTGCATGACAAAACGGGTGTGAAAATAAAAAGCGGCTTGTGAAATACGGCAAGTCGCCAGAATATATTTTTAAACGTATAACATACGTATACGTATTTAATCTTAATCGAACGAAATAACATGATCATGTTGATTCATCCTAGGTCCGACGAACGCAGTTTTTAAAGCCTAGGAAATTTCATTAATCAGAAAATAAATTCAACGCTTTTTCACAATCAGCACGGACTTTTCACTGTCTCGTTTAGTTAACACAAACATAAACAGTTCACCTGTTCTATTTTTTAAAGGAATTGACCGGTACAGCAATTTTTAAATAAATTTCAGAAGGAGGAAAAAACTTACCGGCCGACTGCAGTTTCCATCGTTTGCCCTCGTTCTGAGGCGACGTCGCTATTAACGATGATTGAAACAGTAGAAGGGGACGTAATTCTTTTCCCCGCGTTTTTCCGTAACGCTAAAAATTTATAGAGTTTCTTTTTAGGAACGAGAATACATTAATACACTGACATGTGCTGTTATAAATACAAGCAAGCGACAACAAAAATATTACATTACAAGAAAAGAAAAGAACTTTTTAGAGAACAGACATAAAAAAGAAAAAAAAGAAAATGCAACTTATTTTACATGCACGAGAAGTAGAATGATTTACAACAATGAGTAAAACTATACAATTTACGCAAACTCCTTAAATAAGAAAGATATATAGAAAAAGTACACATGTAGTGCTCAGTGAAAAGCATTAGAGAATATTTTACTGGGGCTGTTTCGCAGGCTATTGAAGGGAAAGCTATTTTTCTATTTTAATTTTCTCCCCAAACAGGGGGAGTGAGCCGATCCTGGAGGTACTGCAATACCAGGCCAACTCGTGGCAAGAGCGGTGCAAGCACCTAACATCTCACCTAGTTGCAAAAATCAGTTTAATATCGAAGTACCCACATGGGGTACGTATCAGATATTAAGCTGATAAGAACAGATACTACACTTTGATCTTAGCCAAAAGGCCGAGAAGCGATACTCAAATCTTTCCGAGTTTCCAAAGCCTACAAATCCTATTTCTTACTCAAACACGGTGTTTTAATTTTAACCAAAGCTACACAAATTTTGCAAATTTATATACAAAAAGCACACGAAACACGAGATCTTGCTTTGCTTCAAATACCTGACAGCATGAAACGATTTCTGCATGACAAAACGGGTGTGAAAATAAAAAGCGGCTTGTGAAATACGGCAAGTCGCCAGAATATATTTTTAAACGTATAACATACGTATACGTATTTAATCTTAATCGAACGAAATAACATGATCATGTTGATTCATCCTAGGTCCGACGAACGCAGTTTTTAAAGCCTAGGAAATTTCATTAATCAGAAAATAAATTCAACGCTTTTTCACAATCAGCACGGACTTTTCACTGTCTCGTTTAGTTAACACAAACATAAACAGTTCACCTGTTCTATTTTTTAAAGGAATTGACCGGTACAGCAATTTTTAAATAAATTTCAGAAGGAGGAAAAAACTTACCGGCCGACTGCAGTTTCCATCGTTTGCCCTCGTTCTGAGGCGACGTCGCTATTAACGATGATTGAAACAGTAGAAGGGGACGTAATTCTTTTCCCCGCGTTTTTCCGTAACGCTAAAAATTTATAGAGTTTCTTTTTAGGAACGAGAATACATTAATACACTGACATGTGCTGTTATAAATACAAGCAAGCGACAACAAAAATATTACATTACAAGAAAAGAAAAGAACTTTTTAGAGAACAGACATAAAAAAGAAAAAAAAGAAAATGCAACTTATTTTACATGCACGAGAAGTAGAATGATTTACAACAATGAGTAAAACTATACAATTTACGCAAACTCCTTAAATAAGAAAGATATATAGAAAAAGTACACATGTAGTGCTCAGTGAAAAGCATTAGAGAATATTTTACTGGGGCTGTTTCGCAGGCTATTGAAGGGAAAGCTATTTTTCTATTTTAATTTTCTCCCCAAACAGGGGGAGTGAGCCGATCCTGGAGGTACTGCAATACCAGGCCAACTCGTGGCAAGAGCGGTGCAAGCACCTAACATCTCACCTAGTTGCAAAAATCAGTTTAATATCGAAGTACCCACATGGGGTACGTATCAGATATTAAGCTGATAAGAACAGATACTACACTTTGATCTTAGCCAAAAGGCCGAGAAGCGATACTCAAATCTTTCCGAGTTTCCAAAGCCTACAAATCCTATTTCTTACTCAAACACGGTGTTTTAATTTTAACCAAAGCTACACAAATTTTGCAAATTTATATACAAAAAGCACACGAAACACGAGATCTTGCTTTGCTTCAAATACCTGACAGCATGAAACGATTTCTGCATGACAAAACGGGTGTGAAAATAAAAAGCGGCTTGTGAAATACGGCAAGTCGCCAGAATATATTTTTAAACGTATAACATACGTATACGTATTTAATCTTAATCGAACGAAATAACATGATCATGTTGATTCATCCTAGGTCCGACGAACGCAGTTTTTAAAGCCTAGGAAATTTCATTAATCAGAAAATAAATTCAACGCTTTTTCACAATCAGCACGGACTTTTCACTGTCTCGTTTAGTTAACACAAACATAAACAGTTCACCTGTTCTATTTTTTAAAGGAATTGACCGGTACAGCAATTTTTAAATAAATTTCAGAAGGAGGAAAAAACTTACCGGCCGACTGCAGTTTCCATCGTTTGCCCTCGTTCTGAGGCGACGTCGCTATTAACGATGATTGAAACAGTAGAAGGGGACGTAATTCTTTTCCCCGCGTTTTTCCGTAACGCTAAAAATTTATAGAGTTTCTTTTTAGGAACGAGAATACATTAATACACTGACATGTGCTGTTATAAATACAAGCAAGCGACAACAAAAATATTACATTACAAGAAAAGAAAAGAACTTTTTAGAGAACAGACATAAAAAAGAAAAAAAAGAAAATGCAACTTATTTTACATGCACGAGAAGTAGAATGATTTACAACAATGAGTAAAACTATACAATTTACGCAAACTCCTTAAATAAGAAAGATATATAGAAAAAGTACACATGTAGTGCTCAGTGAAAAGCATTAGAGAATATTTTACTGGGGCTGTTTCGCAGGCTATTGAAGGGAAAGCTATTTTTCTATTTTAATTTTCTCCCCAAACAGGGGGAGTGAGCCGATCCTGGAGGTACTGCAATACCAGGCCAACTCGTGGCAAGAGCGGTGCAAGCACCTAAC
Organism: Mytilus edulis; assembly: GCF_963676685.1. Taxonomy (NCBI): domain Eukaryota; kingdom Metazoa; phylum Mollusca; class Bivalvia; order Mytilida; family Mytilidae; genus Mytilus; species Mytilus edulis. Next base: position 12,726 of record NW_027268404.1, read on the forward strand.
ATCTCACCTAGTTGCAAAAATCAGTTTAATATCGAAGTACCCACATGGGGTACGTATCAGATATGAAGCTGATAAGAACAGATACTACACTTTGATCTTAGCCAAAAGGCCGAGAAGCGATACTCAAATCTTTCCGAGTTTCCAAAGCCTACAAATCCTATTTCTTACTCAAACACGGTGTTTTAATTTTAACCAAAGCTACACAAATTTTGCAAATTTATATACAAAAAGCACACGAAACACGAGATCTTGCTTTGCTTCAAATACCTGACAGCATGAAACGATTTCTGCATGACAAAACGGGTGTGAAAATAAAAAGCGGCTTGTGAAATACGGCAAGTCGCCAGAATATATTTTTAAACGTATAACATACGTATACGTATTTAATCTTAATCGAACGAAATAACATGATCATGTTGATTCATCCTAGGTCCGACGAACGCAGTTTTTAAAGCCTAGGAAATTTCATTAATCAGAAAATAAATTCAACGCTTTTTCACAATCAGCACGGACTTTTCACTGTCTCGTTTAGTTAACACAAACATAAACAGTTCACCTGTTCTATTTTTTAAAGGAATTGACCGGTACAGCAATTTTTAAATAAATTTCAGAAGGAGGAAAAAACTTACCGGCCGACTGCAGTTTCCATCGTTTGCCCTCGTTCTGAGGCGACGTCGCTATTAACGATGATTGAAACAGTAGAAGGGGACGTAATTCTTTTCCCCGCGTTTTTCCGTAACGCTAAAAATTTATAGAGTTTCTTTTTAGGAACGAGAATACATTAATACACTGACATGTGCTGTTATAAATACAAGCAAGCGACAACAAAAATATTACATTACAAGAAAAGAAAAGAACTTTTTAGAGAACAGACATAAAAAAGAAAAAAAAGAAAATGCAACTTATTTTACATGCACGAGAAGTAGAATGATTTACAACAATGAGTAAAACTATACAATTTACGCAAACTCCTTAAATAAGAAAGATATATAGAAAAAGTACACATGTAGTGCTCAGTGAAAAGCATTAGAGAATATTTTACTGGGGCTGTTTCGCAGGCTATTGAAGGGAAAGCTATTTTTCTATTTTAATTTTCTCCCCAAACAGGGGGAGTGAGCCGATCCTGGAGGTACTGCAATACCAGGCCAACTCGTGGCAAGAGCGGTGCAAGCACCTAACATCTCACCTAGTTGCAAAAATCAGTTTAATATCGAAGTACCCACATGGGGTACGTATCAGATATTAAGCTGATAAGAACAGATACTACACTTTGATCTTAGCCAAAAGGCCGAGAAGCGATACTCAAATCTTTCCGAGTTTCCAAAGCCTACAAATCCTATTTCTTACTCAAACACGGTGTTTTAATTTTAACCAAAGCTACACAAATTTTGCAAATTTATATACAAAAAGCACACGAAACACGAGATCTTGCTTTGCTTCAAATACCTGACAGCATGAAACGATTTCTGCATGACAAAACGGGTGTGAAAATAAAAAGCGGCTTGTGAAATACGGCAAGTCGCCAGAATATATTTTTAAACGTATAACATACGTATACGTATTTAATCTTAATCGAACGAAATAACATGATCATGTTGATTCATCCTAGGTCCGACGAACGCAGTTTTTAAAGCCTAGGAAATTTCATTAATCAGAAAATAAATTCAACGCTTTTTCACAATCAGCACGGACTTTTCACTGTCTCGTTTAGTTAACACAAACATAAACAGTTCACCTGTTCTATTTTTTAAAGGAATTGACCGGTACAGCAATTTTTAAATAAATTTCAGAAGGAGGAAAAAACTTACCGGCCGACTGCAGTTTCCATCGTTTGCCCTCGTTCTGAGGCGACGTCGCTATTAACGATGATTGAAACAGTAGAAGGGGACGTAATTCTTTTCCCCGCGTTTTTCCGTAACGCTAAAAATTTATAGAGTTTCTTTTTAGGAACGAGAATACATTAATACACTGACATGTGCTGTTATAAATACAAGCAAGCGACAACAAAAATATTACATTACAAGAAAAGAAAAGAACTTTTTAGAGAACAGACATAAAAAAGAAAAAAAAGAAAATGCAACTTATTTTACATGCACGAGAAGTAGAATGATTTACAACAATGAGTAAAACTATACAATTTACGCAAACTCCTTAAATAAGAAAGATATATAGAAAAAGTACACATGTAGTGCTCAGTGAAAAGCATTAGAGAATATTTTACTGGGGCTGTTTCGCAGGCTATTGAAGGGAAAGCTATTTTTCTATTTTAATTTTCTCCCCAAACAGGGGGAGTGAGCCGATCCTGGAGGTACTGCAATACCAGGCCAACTCGTGGCAAGAGCGGTGCAAGCACCTAACATCTCACCTAGTTGCAAAAATCAGTTTAATATCGAAGTACCCACATGGGGTACGTATCAGATATTAAGCTGATAAGAACAGATACTACACTTTGATCTTAGCCAAAAGGCCGAGAAGCGATACTCAAATCTTTCCGAGTTTCCAAAGCCTACAAATCCTATTTCTTACTCAAACACGGTGTTTTAATTTTAACCAAAGCTACACAAATTTTGCAAATTTATATACAAAAAGCACACGAAACACGAGATCTTGCTTTGCTTCAAATACCTGACAGCATGAAACGATTTCTGCATGACAAAACGGGTGTGAAAATAAAAAGCGGCTTGTGAAATACGGCAAGTCGCCAGAATATATTTTTAAACGTATAACATACGTATACGTATTTAATCTTAATCGAACGAAATAACATGATCATGTTGATTCATCCTAGGTCCGACGAACGCAGTTTTTAAAGCCTAGGAAATTTCATTAATCAGAAAATAAATTCAACGCTTTTTCACAATCAGCACGGACTTTTCACTGTCTCGTTTAGTTAACACAAACATAAACAGTTCACCTGTTCTATTTTTTAAAGGAATTGACCGGTACAGCAATTTTTAAATAAATTTCAGAAGGAGGAAAAAACTTACCGGCCGACTGCAGTTTCCATCGTTTGCCCTCGTTCTGAGGCGACGTCGCTATTAACGATGATTGAAACAGTAGAAGGGGACGTAATTCTTTTCCCCGCGTTTTTCCGTAACGCTAAAAATTTATAGAGTTTCTTTTTAGGAACGAGAATACATTAATACACTGACATGTGCTGTTATAAATACAAGCAAGCGACAACAAAAATATTACATTACAAGAAAAGAAAAGAACTTTTTAGAGAACAGACATAAAAAAGAAAAAAAAGAAAATGCAACTTATTTTACATGCACGAGAAGTAGAATGATTTACAACAATGAGTAAAACTATACAATTTACGCAAACTCCTTAAATAAGAAAGATATATAGAAAAAGTACACATGTAGTGCTCAGTGAAAAGCATTAGAGAATATTTTACTGGGGCTGTTTCGCAGGCTATTGAAGGGAAAGCTATTTTTCTATTTTAATTTTCTCCCCAAACAGGGGGAGTGAGCCGATCCTGGAGGTACTGCAATACCAGGCCAACTCGTGGCAAGAGCGGTGCAAGCACCTAACATCTCACCTAGTTGCAAAAATCAGTTTAATATCGAAGTACCCACATGGGGTACGTATCAGATATTAAGCTGATAAGAACAGATACTACACTTTGATCTTAGCCAAAAGGCCGAGAAGCGATACTCAAATCTTTCCGAGTTTCCAAAGCCTACAAATCCTATTTCTTACTCAAACACGGTGTTTTAATTTTAACCAAAGCTACACAAATTTTGCAAATTTATATACAAAAAGCACACGAAACACGAGATCTTGCTTTGCTTCAAATACCTGACAGCATGAAACGATTTCTGCATGACAAAACGGGTGTGAAAATAAAAAGCGGCTTGTGAAATACGGCAAGTCGCCAGAATATATTTTTAAACGTATAACATACGTATACGTATTTAATCTTAATCGAACGAAATAACATGATCATGTTGATTCATCCTAGGTCCGACGAACGCAGTTTTTAAAGCCTAGGAAATTTCATTAATCAGAAAATAAATTCAACGCTTTTTCACAATCAGCACGGACTTTTCACTGTCTCGTTTAGTTAACACAAACATAAACAGTTCACCTGTTCTATTTTTTAAAGGAATTGACCGGTACAGCAATTTTTAAATAAATTTCAGAAGGAGGAAAAAACTTACCGGCCGACTGCAGTTTCCATCGTTTGCCCTCGTTCTGAGGCGACGTCGCTATTAACGATGATTGAAACAGTAGAAGGGGACGTAATTCTTTTCCCCGCGTTTTTCCGTAACGCTAAAAATTTATAGAGTTTCTTTTTAGGAACGAGAATACATTAATACACTGACATGTGCTGTTATAAATACAAGCAAGCGACAACAAAAATATTACATTACAAGAAAAGAAAAGAACTTTTTAGAGAACAGACATAAAAAAGAAAAAAAAGAAAATGCAACTTATTTTACATGCACGAGAAGTAGAATGATTTACAACAATGAGTAAAACTATACAATTTACGCAAACTCCTTAAATAAGAAAGATATATAGAAAAAGTACACATGTAGTGCTCAGTGAAAAGCATTAGAGAATATTTTACTGGGGCTGTTTCGCAGGCTATTGAAGGGAAAGCTATTTTTCTATTTTAATTTTCTCCCCAAACAGGGGGAGTGAGCCGATCCTGGAGGTACTGCAATACCAGGCCAACTCGTGGCAAGAGCGGTGCAAGCACCTAACATCTCACCTAGTTGCAAAAATCAGTTTAATATCGAAGTACCCACATGGGGTACGTATCAGATATTAAGCTGATAAGAACAGATACTACACTTTGATCTTAGCCAAAAGGCCGAGAAGCGATACTCAAATCTTTCCGAGTTTCCAAAGCCTACAAATCCTATTTCTTACTCAAACACGGTGTTTTAATTTTAACCAAAGCTACACAAATTTTGCAAATTTATATACAAAAAGCACACGAAACACGAGATCTTGCTTTGCTTCAAATACCTGACAGCATGAAACGATTTCTGCATGACAAAACGGGTGTGAAAATAAAAAGCGGCTTGTGAAATACGGCAAGTCGCCAGAATATATTTTTAAACGTATAACATACGTATACGTATTTAATCTTAATCGAACGAAATAACATGATCATGTTGATTCATCCTAGGTCCGACGAACGCAGTTTTTAAAGCCTAGGAAATTTCATTAATCAGAAAATAAATTCAACGCTTTTTCACAATCAGCACGGACTTTTCACTGTCTCGTTTAGTTAACACAAACATAAACAGTTCACCTGTTCTATTTTTTAAAGGAATTGACCGGTACAGCAATTTTTAAATAAATTTCAGAAGGAGGAAAAAACTTACCGGCCGACTGCAGTTTCCATCGTTTGCCCTCGTTCTGAGGCGACGTCGCTATTAACGATGATTGAAACAGTAGAAGGGGACGTAATTCTTTTCCCCGCGTTTTTCCGTAACGCTAAAAATTTATAGAGTTTCTTTTTAGGAACGAGAATACATTAATACACTGACATGTGCTGTTATAAATACAAGCAAGCGACAACAAAAATATTACATTACAAGAAAAGAAAAGAACTTTTTAGAGAACAGACATAAAAAAGAAAAAAAAGAAAATGCAACTTATTTTACATGCACGAGAAGTAGAATGATTTACAACAATGAGTAAAACTATACAATTTACGCAAACTCCTTAAATAAGAAAGATATATAGAAAAAGTACACATGTAGTGCTCAGTGAAAAGCATTAGAGAATATTTTACTGGGGCTGTTTCGCAGGCTATTGAAGGGAAAGCTATTTTTCTATTTTAATTTTCTCCCCAAACAGGGGGAGTGAGCCGATCCTGGAGGTACTGCAATACCAGGCCAACTCGTGGCAAGAGCGGTGCAAGCACCTAACATCTCACCTAGTTGCAAAAATCAGTTTAATATCGAAGTACCCACATGGGGTACGTATCAGATATTAAGCTGATAAGAACAGATACTACACTTTGATCTTAGCCAAAAGGCCGAGAAGCGATACTCAAATCTTTCCGAGTTTCCAAAGCCTACAAATCCTATTTCTTACTCAAACACGGTGTTTTAATTTTAACCAAAGCTACACAAATTTTGCAAATTTATATACAAAAAGCACACGAAACACGAGATCTTGCTTTGCTTCAAATACCTGACAGCATGAAACGATTTCTGCATGACAAAACGGGTGTGAAAATAAAAAGCGGCTTGTGAAATACGGCAAGTCGCCAGAATATATTTTTAAACGTATAACATACGTATACGTATTTAATCTTAATCGAACGAAATAACATGATCATGTTGATTCATCCTAGGTCCGACGAACGCAGTTTTTAAAGCCTAGGAAATTTCATTAATCAGAAAATAAATTCAACGCTTTTTCACAATCAGCACGGACTTTTCACTGTCTCGTTTAGTTAACACAAACATAAACAGTTCACCTGTTCTATTTTTTAAAGGAATTGACCGGTACAGCAATTTTTAAATAAATTTCAGAAGGAGGAAAAAACTTACCGGCCGACTGCAGTTTCCATCGTTTGCCCTCGTTCTGAGGCGACGTCGCTATTAACGATGATTGAAACAGTAGAAGGGGACGTAATTCTTTTCCCCGCGTTTTTCCGTAACGCTAAAAATTTATAGAGTTTCTTTTTAGGAACGAGAATACATTAATACACTGACATGTGCTGTTATAAATACAAGCAAGCGACAACAAAAATATTACATTACAAGAAAAGAAAAGAACTTTTTAGAGAACAGACATAAAAAAGAAAAAAAAGAAAATGCAACTTATTTTACATGCACGAGAAGTAGAATGATTTACAACAATGAGTAAAACTATACAATTTACGCAAACTCCTTAAATAAGAAAGATATATAGAAAAAGTACACATGTAGTGCTCAGTGAAAAGCATTAGAGAATATTTTACTGGGGCTGTTTCGCAGGCTATTGAAGGGAAAGCTATTTTTCTATTTTAATTTTCTCCCCAAACAGGGGGAGTGAGCCGATCCTGGAGGTACTGCAATACCAGGCCAACTCGTGGCAAGAGCGGTGCAAGCACCTAACATCTCACCTAGTTGCAAAAATCAGTTTAATATCGAAGTACCCACATGGGGTACGTATCAGATATTAAGCTGATAAGAACAGATACTACACTTTGATCTTAGCCAAAAGGCCGAGAAGCGATACTCAAATCTTTCCGAGTTTCCAAAGCCTACAAATCCTATTTCTTACTCAAACACGGTGTTTTAATTTTAACCAAAGCTACACAAATTTTGCAAATTTATATACAAAAAGCACACGAAACACGAGATCTTGCTTTGCTTCAAATACCTGACAGCATGAAACGATTTCTGCATGACAAAACGGGTGTGAAAATAAAAAGCGGCTTGTGAAATACGGCAAGTCGCCAGAATATATTTTTAAACGTATAACATACGTATACGTATTTAATCTTAATCGAACGAAATAACATGATCATGTTGATTCATCCTAGGTCCGACGAACGCAGTTTTTAAAGCCTAGGAAATTTCATTAATCAGAAAATAAATTCAACGCTTTTTCACAATCAGCACGGACTTTTCACTGTCTCGTTTAGTTAACACAAACATAAACAGTTCACCTGTTCTATTTTTTAAAGGAATTGACCGGTACAGCAATTTTTAAATAAATTTCAGAAGGAGGAAAAAACTTACCGGCCGACTGCAGTTTCCATCGTTTGCCCTCGTTCTGAGGCGACGTCGCTATTAACGATGATTGAAACAGTAGAAGGGGACGTAATTCTTTTCCCCGCGTTTTTCCGTAACGCTAAAAATTTATAGAGTTTCTTTTTAGGAACGAGAATACATTAATACACTGACATGTGCTGTTATAAATACAAGCAAGCGACAACAAAAATATTACATTACAAGAAAAGAAAAGAACTTTTTAGAGAACAGACATAAAAAAGAAAAAAAAGAAAATGCAACTTATTTTACATGCACGAGAAGTAGAATGATTTACAACAATGAGTAAAACTATACAATTTACGCAAACTCCTTAAATAAGAAAGATATATAGAAAAAGTACACATGTAGTGCTCAGTGAAAAGCATTAGAGAATATTTTACTGGGGCTGTTTCGCAGGCTATTGAAGGGAAAGCTATTTTTCTATTTTAATTTTCTCCCCAAACAGGGGGAGTGAGCCGATCCTGGAGGTACTGCAATACCAGGCCAACTCGTGGCAAGAGCGGTGCAAGCACCTAACATCTCACCTAGTTGCAAAAATCAGTTTAATATCGAAGTACCCACATGGGGTACGTATCAGATATTAAGCTGATAAGAACAGATACTACACTTTGATCTTAGCCAAAAGGCCGAGAAGCGATACTCAAATCTTTCCGAGTTTCCAAAGCCTACAAATCCTATTTCTTACTCAAACACGGTGTTTTAATTTTAACCAAAGCTACACAAATTTTGCAAATTTATATACAAAAAGCACACGAAACACGAGATCTTGCTTTGCTTCAAATACCTGACAGCATGAAACGATTTCTGCATGACAAAACGGGTGTGAAAATAAAAAGCGGCTTGTGAAATACGGCAAGTCGCCAGAATATATTTTTAAACGTATAACATACGTATACGTATTTAATCTTAATCGAACGAAATAACATGATCATGTTGATTCATCCTAGGTCCGACGAACGCAGTTTTTAAAGCCTAGGAAATTTCATTAATCAGAAAATAAATTCAACGCTTTTTCACAATCAGCACGGACTTTTCACTGTCTCGTTTAGTTAACACAAACATAAACAGTTCACCTGTTCTATTTTTTAAAGGAATTGACCGGTACAGCAATTTTTAAATAAATTTCAGAAGGAGGAAAAAACTTACCGGCCGACTGCAGTTTCCATCGTTTGCCCTCGTTCTGAGGCGACGTCGCTATTAACGATGATTGAAACAGTAGAAGGGGACGTAATTCTTTTCCCCGCGTTTTTCCGTAACGCTAAAAATTTATAGAGTTTCTTTTTAGGAACGAGAATACATTAATACACTGACATGTGCTGTTATAAATACAAGCAAGCGACAACAAAAATATTACATTACAAGAAAAGAAAAGAACTTTTTAGAGAACAGACATAAAAAAGAAAAAAAAGAAAATGCAACTTATTTTACATGCACGAGAAGTAGAATGATTTACAACAATGAGTAAAACTATACAATTTACGCAAACTCCTTAAATAAGAAAGATATATAGAAAAAGTACACATGTAGTGCTCAGTGAAAAGCATTAGAGAATATTTTACTGGGGCTGTTTCGCAGGCTATTGAAGGGAAAGCTATTTTTCTATTTTAATTTTCTCCCCAAACAGGGGGAGTGAGCCGATCCTGGAGGTACTGCAATACCAGGCCAACTCGTGGCAAGAGCGGTGCAAGCACCTAACATCTCACCTAGTTGCAAAAATCAGTTTAATATCGAAGTACCCACATGGGGTACGTATCAGATATTAAGCTGATAAGAACAGATACTACACTTTGATCTTAGCCAAAAGGCCGAGAAGCGATACTCAAATCTTTCCGAGTTTCCAAAGCCTACAAATCCTATTTCTTACTCAAACACGGTGTTTTAATTTTAACCAAAGCTACACAAATTTTGCAAATTTATATACAAAAAGCACACGAAACACGAGATCTTGCTTTGCTTCAAATACCTGACAGCATGAAACGATTTCTGCATGACAAAACGGGTGTGAAAATAAAAAGCGGCTTGTGAAATACGGCAAGTCGCCAGAATATATTTTTAAACGTATAACATACGTATACGTATTTAATCTTAATCGAACGAAATAACATGATCATGTTGATTCATCCTAGGTCCGACGAACGCAGTTTTTAAAGCCTAGGAAATTTCATTAATCAGAAAATAAATTCAACGCTTTTTCACAATCAGCACGGACTTTTCACTGTCTCGTTTAGTTAACACAAACATAAACAGTTCACCTGTTCTATTTTTTAAAGGAATTGACCGGTACAGCAATTTTTAAATAAATTTCAGAAGGAGGAAAAAACTTACCGGCCGACTGCAGTTTCCATCGTTTGCCCTCGTTCTGAGGCGACGTCGCTATTAACGATGATTGAAACAGTAGAAGGGGACGTAATTCTTTTCCCCGCGTTTTTCCGTAACGCTAAAAATTTATAGAGTTTCTTTTTAGGAACGAGAATACATTAATACACTGACATGTGCTGTTATAAATACAAGCAAGCGACAACAAAAATATTACATTACAAGAAAAGAAAAGAACTTTTTAGAGAACAGACATAAAAAAGAAAAAAAAGAAAATGCAACTTATTTTACATGCACGAGAAGTAGAATGATTTACAACAATGAGTAAAACTATACAATTTACGCAAACTCCTTAAATAAGAAAGATATATAGAAAAAGTACACATGTAGTGCTCAGTGAAAAGCATTAGAGAATATTTTACTGGGGCTGTTTCGCAGGCTATTGAAGGGAAAGCTATTTTTCTATTTTAATTTTCTCCCCAAACAGGGGGAGTGAGCCGATCCTGGAGGTACTGCAATACCAGGCCAACTCGTGGCAAGAGCGGTGCAAGCACCTAACATCTCACCTAGTTGCAAAAATCAGTTTAATATCGAAGTACCCACATGGGGTACGTATCAGATATTAAGCTGATAAGAACAGATACTACACTTTGATCTTAGCCAAAAGGCCGAGAAGCGATACTCAAATCTTTCCGAGTTTCCAAAGCCTACAAATCCTATTTCTTACTCAAACACGGTGTTTTAATTTTAACCAAAGCTACACAAATTTTGCAAATTTATATACAAAAAGCACACGAAACACGAGATCTTGCTTTGCTTCAAATACCTGACAGCATGAAACGATTTCTGCATGACAAAACGGGTGTGAAAATAAAAAGCGGCTTGTGAAATACGGCAAGTCGCCAGAATATATTTTTAAACGTATAACATACGTATACGTATTTAATCTTAATCGAACGAAATAACATGATCATGTTGATTCATCCTAGGTCCGACGAACGCAGTTTTTAAAGCCTAGGAAATTTCATTAATCAGAAAATAAATTCAACGCTTTTTCACAATCAGCACGGACTTTTCACTGTCTCGTTTAGTTAACACAAACATAAACAGTTCACCTGTTCTATTTTTTAAAGGAATTGACCGGTACAGCAATTTTTAAATAAAATTCAGAAGGAGGAAAAAACTTACCGGCCGACTGCAGTTTCCATCGTTTGCCCTCGTTCTGAGGCGACGTCGCTATTAACGATGATTGAAACAGTAGAAGGGGACGTAATTCTTTTCCCCGCGTTTTTCCGTAACGCTAAAAATTTATAGAGTTTCTTTTTAGGAACGAGAATACATTAATACACTGACATGTGCTGTTATAAATACAAGCAAGCGACAACAAAAATATTACATTACAAGAAAAGAAAAGAACTTTTTAGAGAACAGACATAAAAAAGAAAAAAAAGAAAATGCAACTTATTTTACATGCACGAGAAGTAGAATGATTTACAACAATGAGTAAAACTATACAATTTACGCAAACTCCTTAAATAAGAAAGATATATAGAAAAAGTACACATGTAGTGCTCAGTGAAAAGCATTAGAGAATATTTTACTGGGGCTGTTTCGCAGGCTATTGAAGGGAAAGCTATTTTTCTATTTTAATTTTCTCCCCAAACAGGGGGAGTGAGCCGATCCTGGAGGTACTGCAATACCAGGCCAACTCGTGGCAAGAGCGGTGCAAGCACCTAACATCTCACC
>NW_027268405.1:0-16859 GCF_963676685.1 Mytilus edulis
GCCTTTTTTTTTAGACAAACATACCACAAAACTATTGATATTTAGGTTATAGATACAATTCTAAGGGAGAAACAACCTTAAGTATGACAATATATGTTAGTTTTGTTGTTTATTGTCCTTAGCAACCAATAAAGACATTTTGACACAAAGACTTGGTCCGTTATTAATTGATACTTTATTGGCTACCCCTTGGAAAAGAAGATTGCGCGTTATGTAGAAACCTTAGAAGGGAACGCTTTATATTTTTTCATGCGACTAAATCAAATTTATTATTTTAGCAAGTATAAAGTCACAATTTAGCATGAATTAAGCCCAATTTTTTCCCCGCTGTTATAAATAAATTCAGTATTGACTAAATTTTAACCAAGGCCTTGGTATGGTAATACACAACAAAATTGACATTCTAGAGCTTTAAAATAGCTTTAACTTGTAAAAGCTGTCTACTGTTAAGGTTAATTTAGGTTTTTAAACAAGGAAAGACAGGCTTAGAAGGTATAGTTTTAGAAAATTGACTAAAAAAGGAGAAAATGCACTTTGACATGGCATGTTTCATAAAATCACTTTTTTGTTGCATTTCAGTGTCAACTGCTAACCTTCATAAAATATTTATTTCTGAACCGATTTTCAAAACTAGCAGGCGAAAATGCTCGTTTTAACTAGTAGAAAACAGAAATCCATTTAAAGTGGAATTGGGAAAAAAAATGTTAATCCTTAAGGTAGCAATACACAGTTAGAAGTTTAGTTTCGCATTATGGCCCCTGTGAATTTTTTAAATATGAAAGTTTTTGTACAATAAAATTGATTTTTAGATAATTGAAGAATAATATAGCCTTCTTAGTGGGTTTATATGAACATTTAGATTGATTTGAACATGTTTTATAGGCCATTTCAATGATTGACAGTCCGTATTTTCCTATCCGTACCGTACATAGGTCCATAAATTATTGTAGTGTTTATCAACAAAGATTTTGCGCTCGATCTTTTCAATTCAATTTTATGGAAAAACGAGCAGGAAGACATATGATTTTTTTTGGACCACTTGATAGATATAAACCTATGGATTCAGGAAAGGTATCACTGTAATTCATTGAAATTTTCCTTTAGACTAAATTTTGGAGACTTTTGTGACATGTTCACCCCCCTTTTTTGCTATATTTTGTATCTAAGAAATGCAGATTGTTGCCATGGTTACACCCAAAAGGGATTATATTTCACCCTTATGACCATTAGAAATCAAATCTATGGAAGATTCTCTTTCTACAAGTATATACATGCATAACACACATATAAAGCCTTCTTTGTTAGACAGGAGGGGAAAGAGGGTGTTTAAAAATTATGAGTGTCAATTTTAAGTTTTTTTCCTAACTGTGTATTGCTACCTTATTGCATTTGACAAAGCAAATAATTGCCTTTTTTTTTAGACAAACATACCACAAAACTATTGATATTTAGGTTATAGATACAATTCTAAGGGAGAAACAACCTTAAGTATGACAATATATGTTAGTTTTGTTGTTTATTGTCCTTAGCAACCAATAAAGACATTTTGACACAAAGACTTGGTTCCGTTATTAATTGATACTTTATTGGCTACCCCTTGGAAAAGAAGATTGCGCGTTATGTAGAAACCTTAGAAGGGAACGCTTTATATTTTTTCATGCGACTAAATCAAATTTATTATTTTAGCAAGTATAAAGTCACAATTTAGCATGAATTAAGCCCAATTTTTTCCCCGCTGTTATAAATAAATTCAGTATTGACTAAATTTTAACCAAGGCCTTGGTATGGTAATACACAACAAAATTGACATTCTAGAGCTTTAAAATAGCTTTAACTTGTAAAAGCTGTCTACTGTTATGGTTAATTTAGGTTTTTAAACAAGGAAAGACAGGCTTAGAAGGTATAGTTTTAGAAAATTGACTAAAAAAGGAGAAAATGCACTTTGACATGGCATGTTTCATAAAATCACTTTTTTGTTGCATTTCAGTGTCAACTGCTAACCTTCATAAAATATTTATTTCTGAACCGATTTTCAAACTAGCAGGCGAAAATGCTCGTTTTAACTAGTAGAAAACAGAAATCCATTTAAAGTGGAATTGGGAAAAAAAATGTTAATCCTTAAGGTAGCAATACACAGTTAGAAGTTTAGTTTCGCATTATGGCCCCTGTGAATTTTTTAAATATGAAAGTTTTTGTACAATAAAATTGATTTTTAGATAATTGAAGAATAATATAGCCTTCTTAGTGGGTTTATATGAACATTTAGATTGATTTGAACATGTTTTATAGGCCATTTCAATGATTGACAGTCCGTATTTTCCTATCCGTACCGTACATAGGTCCATAAATTATTGTAGTGTTTATCAACAAAGATTTTGCGCTCGATCTTTTCAATTCAATTTTATGGAAAAACGAGCAGGAAGACATATGATTTTTTTTGGACCACTTGATAGATATAAACCTATGGATTCAGGAAAGGTATCACTGTAATTCATTGAAATTTTCCTTTAGACTAAATTTTGGAGACTTTTGTGACATGTTCACCCCCTTTTTTGCTATATTTTGTATCTAAGAAATGCAGATTGTTGCCATGGTTACACCCAAAAGGGATTATATTTCACCCTTATGACCATTAGAAATCAAATCTATGGAAGATTCTCTTTCTACAAGTATATACATGCATAACACACATATAAAGCCTTCTTTGTTAGACAGGAGGGGAAAGAGGGTGTTTAAAAATTATGAGTGTCAATTTTAAGTTTTTTTCCTAACTGTGTATTGCTACCTTATGGCATTTGACAAAGCAAATAATTGCCTTTTTTTTAGACAAACATACCACAAAACTATTGATATTTAGGTTATAGATACAATTCTAAGGGAGAAACAACCTTAAGTATGACAATATATGTTAGTTTTGTTGTTTATTGTCCTTAGCAACCAATAAAGACATTTTGACACAAAGACTTGGTTCCGTTATTAATTGATACTTTATTGGCTACCCCTTGGAAAAGAAGATTGCGCGTTATGTAGAAACCTTAGAAGGGAACGCTTTATATTTTTTCATGCGACTAAATCAAATTTATTATTTTAGCAAGTATAAAGTCACAATTTAGCATGAATTAAGCCCAATTTTTTCCCCGCTGTTATAAATAAATTCAGTATTGACTAAATTTTAACCAAGGCCTTGGTATGGTAATACACAACAAAATTGACATTCTAGAGCTTTAAAATAGCTTTAACTTGTAAAAGCTGTCTACTGTTAAGGTTAATTTAGGTTTTTAAACAAGGAAAGACAGGCTTAGAAGGTATAGTTTTAGAAAATTGACTAAAAAAGGAGAAAATGCACTTTGACATGGCATGTTTCATAAAATCACTTTTTTGTTGCATTTCAGTGTCAACTGCTAACCTTCATAAAATATTTATTTCTGAACCGATTTTCAAAACTAGCAGGCGAAAATGCTCGTTTTAACTAGTAGAAAACAGAAATCCATTTAAAGTGGAATTGGGAAAAAAAATGTTAATCCTTAAGGTAGCAATACACAGTTAGAAGTTTAGTTTCGCATTATGGCCCCTGTGAATTTTTTAAATATGAAAGTTTTTGTACAATAAAATTGATTTTTAGATAATTGAAGAATAATATAGCCTTCTTAGTGGGTTTATATGAACATTTAGATTGATTTGAACATGTTTTATAGGCCATTTCAATGATTGACAGTCCGTATTTTCCTATCCGTACCGTACATAGGTCCATAAATTATTGTAGTGTTTATCAACAAAGATTTTGCGCTCGATCTTTTCAATTCAATTTTATGGAAAAACGAGCAGGAAGACATATGATTTTTTTTGGACCACTTGATAGATATAAACCTATGGATTCAGGAAGGTATCACTGTAATTCATTGAAATTTTCCTTTAGACTAAATTTTGGAGACTTTTGTGACATGTTCACCCCCCTTTTTTGCTATATTTTGTATCTAAGAAATGCAGATTGTTGCCATGGTTACACCCAAAAGGGATTATATTTCACCCTTATGACCATTAGAAATCAAATCTATGGAAGATTCTCTTTCTACAAGTATATACATGCATAACACACATATAAAGCCTTCTTTGTTAGACAGGAGGGGAAAGAGGGTGTTTAAAAATTATGAGTGTCAATTTTAAGTTTTTTTCCTAACTGTGTATTGCTACCTTATGGCATTTGACAAAGCAAATAATTGCCTTTTTTTTTAGACAAACATACCACAAAACTATTGATATTTAGGTTATAGATACAATTCTAAGGGAGAAACAACCTTAAGTATGACAATATATGTTAGTTTTGTTGTTTATTGTCCTTAGCAACCAATAAAGACATTTTGACACAAAGACTTGGTTCCGTTATTAATTGATACTTTATTGGCTACCCCTTGGAAAAGAAGATTGCGCGTTATGTAGAAACCTTAGAAGGGAACGCTTTATATTTTTTCATGCGACTAAATCAAATTTATTATTTTAGCAAGTATAAAGTCACAATTTAGCATGAATTAAGCCCAATTTTTTCCCCGCTGTTATAAATAAATTCAGTATTGACTAAATTTTAACCAAGGCCTTGGTATGGTAATACACAACAAAATTGACATTCTAGAGCTTTAAAATAGCTTTAACTTGTAAAAGCTGTCTACTGTTAAGGTTAATTTAGGTTTTTAAACAAGGAAAGACAGGCTTAGAAGGTATAGTTTTAGAAAATTGACTAAAAAAGGAGAAAATGCACTTTGACATGGCATGTTTCATAAAATCACTTTTTTGTTGCATTTCAGTGTCAACTGCTAACCTTCATAAAATATTTATTTCTGAACCGATTTTCAAAACTAGCAGGCGAAAATGCTCGTTTTAACTAGTAGAAAACAGAAATCCATTTAAAGTGGAATTGGGAAAAAAAATGTTAATCCTTAAGGTAGCAATACACAGTTAGAAGTTTAGTTTCGCATTATGGCCCCTGTGAATTTTTTAAATATGAAAGTTTTTGTACAATAAAATTGATTTTTAGATAATTGAAGAATAATATAGCCTTCTTAGTGGGTTTATATGAACATTTAGATTGATTTGAACATGTTTTATAGGCCATTTCAATGATTGACAGTCCGTATTTTCCTATCCGTACCGTACATAGGTCCATAAATTATTGTAGTGTTTATCAACAAAGATTTTGCGCTCGATCTTTTCAATTCAATTTTATGGAAAAACGAGCAGGAAGACATATGATTTTTTTTGGACCACTTGATAGATATAAACCTATGGATTCAGGAAAGGTATCACTGTAATTCATTGAAATTTTCCTTTAGACTAAATTTTGGAGACTTTTGTGACATGTTCACCCCCCTTTTTTGCTATATTTTGTATCTAAGAAATGCAGATTGTTGCCATGGTTACACCCAAAAGGGATTATATTTCACCCTTATGACCATTAGAAATCAAATCTATGGAAGATTCTCTTTCTACAAGTATATACATGCATAACACACATATAAAGCCTTCTTTGTTAGACAGGAGGGGAAAGAGGGTGTTTAAAAATTATGAGTGTCAATTTTAAGTTTTTTTCCTAACTGTGTATTGCTACCTTATGGCATTTGACAAAGCAAATAATTGCCTTTTTTTTTAGACAAACATACCACAAAACTATTGATATTTAGGTTATAGATACAATTCTAAGGGAGAAACAACCTTAAGTATGACAATATATGTTAGTTTTGTTGTTTATTGTCCTTAGCAACCAATAAAGACATTTTGACACAAAGACTTGGTTCCGTTATTAATTGATACTTTATTGGCTACCCCTTGGAAAAGAAGATTGCGCGTTATGTAGAAACCTTAGAAGGGAACGCTTTATATTTTTTCATGCGACTAAATCAAATTTATTATTTTAGCAAGTATAAAGTCACAATTTAGCATGAATTAAGCCCAATTTTTTCCCCGCTGTTATAAATAAATTCAGTATTGACTAAATTTTAACCAAGGCCTTGGTATGGTAATACACAACAAAATTGACATTCTAGAGCTTTAAAATAGCTTTAACTTGTAAAAGCTGTCTACTGTTAAGGTTAATTTAGGTTTTTAAACAAGGAAAGACAGGCTTAGAAGGTATAGTTTTAGAAAATTGACTAAAAAAGGAGAAAATGCACTTTGACATGGCATGTTTCATAAAATCACTTTTTTGTTGCATTTCAGTGTCAACTGCTAACCTTCATAAAATATTTATTTCTGAACCGATTTCAAAACTAGCAGGCGAAAATGCTCGTTTTAACTAGTAGAAAACAGAAATCCATTTAAAGTGGAATTGGGAAAAAAAATGTTAATCCTTAAGGTAGCAATACACAGTTAGAAGTTTAGTTTCGCATTATGGCCCCTGTGAATTTTTTAAATATGAAAGTTTTTGTACAATAAAATTGATTTTTAGATAATTGAAGAATAATATAGCCTTCTTAGTGGGTTTATATGAACATTTAGATTGATTTGAACATGTTTTATAGGCCATTTCAATGATTGACAGTCCGTATTTTCCTATCCGTACCGTACATAGGTCCATAAATTATTGTAGTGTTTATCAACAAAGATTTTGCGCTCGATCTTTTCAATTCAATTTTATGGAAAAACGAGCAGGAAGACATATGATTTTTTTTGGACCACTTGATAGATATAAACCTATGGATTCAGGAAAGGTATCACTGTAATTCATTGAAATTTTCCTTTAGACTAAATTTTGGAGACTTTTGTGACATGTTCACCCCCCTTTTTTGCTATATTTTGTATCTAAGAAATGCAGATTGTTGCCATGGTTACACCCAAAAGGGATTATATTTCACCCTTATGACCATTAGAAATCAAATCTATGGAAGATTCTCTTTCTACAAGTATATACATGCATAACACACATATAAAGCCTTCTTTGTTAGACAGGAGGGGAAAGAGGGTGTTTAAAAATTATGAGTGTCAATTTTAAGTTTTTTTCCTAACTGTGTATTGCTACCTTATGGCATTTGACAAAGCAAATAATTGCCTTTTTTTTTAGACAAACATACCACAAAACTATTGATATTTAGGTTATAGATACAATTCTAAGGGAGAAACAACCTTAAGTATGACAATATATGTTAGTTTTGTTGTTTATTGTCCTTAGCAACCAATAAAGACATTTTGACACAAAGACTTGGTTCCGTTATTAATTGATACTTTATTGGCTACCCCTTGGAAAAGAAGATTGCGCGTTATGTAGAAACCTTAGAAGGGAACGCTTTATATTTTTTCATGCGACTAAATCAAATTTATTATTTTAGCAAGTATAAAGTCACAATTTAGCATGAATTAAGCCCAATTTTTTCCCCGCTGTTATAAATAAATTCAGTATTGACTAAATTTTAACCAAGGCCTTGGTATGGTAATACACAACAAAATTGACATTCTAGAGCTTTAAAATAGCTTTAACTTGTAAAAGCTGTCTACTGTTAAGGTTAATTTAGGTTTTTAAACAAGGAAAGACAGGCTTAGAAGGTATAGTTTTAGAAAATTGACTAAAAAAGGAGAAAATGCACTTTGACATGGCATGTTTCATAAAATCACTTTTTGTTGCATTTCAGTGTCAACTGCTAACCTTCATAAAATATTTATTTCTGAACCGATTTTCAAAACTAGCAGGCGAAAATGCTCGTTTTAACTAGTAGAAAACAGAAATCCATTTAAAGTGGAATTGGGAAAAAAAATGTTAATCCTTAAGGTAGCAATACACAGTTAGAAGTTTAGTTTCGCATTATGGCCCCTGTGAATTTTTTAAATATGAAAGTTTTTGTACAATAAAATTGATTTTTAGATAATTGAAGAATAATATAGCCTTCTTAGTGGGTTTATATGAACATTTAGATTGATTTGAACATGTTTTATAGGCCATTTCAATGATTGACAGTCCGTATTTTCCTATCCGTACCGTACATAGGTCCATAAATTATTGTAGTGTTTATCAACAAAGATTTTGCGCTCGATCTTTTCAATTCAATTTTATGGAAAAACGAGCAGGAAGACATATGATTTTTTTTGGACCACTTGATAGATATAAACCTATGGATTCAGGAAAGGTATCACTGTAATTCATTGAAATTTTCCTTTAGACTAAATTTTGGAGACTTTTGTGACATGTTCACCCCCCTTTTTTGCTATATTTTGTATCTAAGAAATGCAGATTGTTGCCATGGTTACACCCAAAAGGGATTATATTTCACCCTTATGACCATTAGAAATCAAATCTATGGAAGATTCTCTTTCTACAAGTATATACATGCATAACACACATATAAAGCCTTCTTTGTTAGACAGGAGGGGAAAGAGGGTGTTTAAAAATTATGAGTGTCAATTTTAAGTTTTTTTCCTAACTGTGTATTGCTACCTTATGGCATTTGACAAAGCAAATAATTGCCTTTTTTTTTAGACAAACATACCACAAAACTATTGATATTTAGGTTATAGATACAATTCTAAGGGAGAAACAACCTTAAGTATGACAATATATGTTAGTTTTGTTGTTTATTGTCCTTAGCAACCAATAAAGACATTTTGACACAAAGACTTGGTTCCGTTATTAATTGATACTTTATTGGCTACCCCTTGGAAAAGAAGATTGCGCGTTATGTAGAAACCTTAGAAGGGAACGCTTTATATTTTTTCATGCGACTAAATCAAATTTATTATTTTAGCAAGTATAAAGTCACAATTTAGCATGAATTAAGCCCAATTTTTTCCCCGCTGTTATAAATAAATTCAGTATTGACTAAATTTTAACCAAGGCCTTGGTATGGTAATACACAACAAAATTGACATTCTAGAGCTTTAAAATAGCTTTAACTTGTAAAAGCTGTCTACTGTTAAGGTTAATTTAGGTTTTTAAACAAGGAAAGACAGGCTTAGAAGGTATAGTTTTAGAAAATTGACTAAAAAAGGAGAAAATGCACTTTGACATGGCATGTTTCATAAAATCACTTTTTTGTTGCATTTCAGTGTCAACTGCTAACCTTCATAAAATATTTATTTCTGAACCGATTTTCAAAACTAGCAGGCGAAAATGCTCGTTTTAACTAGTAGAAAACAGAAATCCATTTAAAGTGGAATTGGGAAAAAAAATGTTAATCCTTAAGGTAGCAATACACAGTTAGAAGTTTAGTTTCGCATTATGGCCCTGTGAATTTTTTAAATATGAAAGTTTTTGTACAATAAAATTGATTTTTAGATAATTGAAGAATAATATAGCCTTCTTAGTGGGTTTATATGAACATTTAGATTGATTTGAACATGTTTTATAGGCCATTTCAATGATTGACAGTCCGTATTTTCCTATCCGTACCGTACATAGGTCCATAAATTATTGTAGTGTTTATCAACAAAGATTTTGCGCTCGATCTTTTCAATTCAATTTTATGGAAAAACGAGCAGGAAGACATATGATTTTTTTTGGACCACTTGATAGATATAAACCTATGGATTCAGGAAAGGTATCACTGTAATTCATTGAAATTTTCCTTTAGACTAAATTTTGGAGACTTTTGTGACATGTTCACCCCCCTTTTTTGCTATATTTTGTATCTAAGAAATGCAGATTGTTGCCATGGTTACACCCAAAAGGGATTATATTTCACCCTTATGACCATTAGAAATCAAATCTATGGAAGATTCTCTTTCTACAAGTATATACATGCATAACACACATATAAAGCCTTCTTTGTTAGACAGGAGGGGAAAGAGGGTGTTTAAAAATTATGAGTGTCAATTTTAAGTTTTTTTCCTAACTGTGTATTGCTACCTTATGGCATTTGACAAAGCAAATAATTGCCTTTTTTTTTAGACAAACATACCACAAAACTATTGATATTTAGGTTATAGATACAATTCTAAGGGAGAAACAACCTTAAGTATGACAATATATGTTAGTTTTGTTGTTTATTGTCCTTAGCAACCAATAAAGACATTTTGACACAAAGACTTGGTTCCGTTATTAATTGATACTTTATTGGCTACCCCTTGGAAAAGAAGATTGCGCGTTATGTAGAAACCTTAGAAGGGAACGCTTTATATTTTTTCATGCGACTAAATCAAATTTATTATTTTAGCCAGTATAAAGTCACAATTTAGCATGATTTAAGCCCAATTTTTCCCCGCTGTTATAAATAAATTCAGTATTGACTAAATTTTAACCAAGGCCTTGGTATGGTAATACACAACAAAATTGACATTCTAGAGCTTTAAAATAGCTTTAACTTGTAAAAGCTGTCTACTGTTAAGGTTAATTTAGGTTTTTAAACAAGGAAAGACAGGCTTAGAAGGTATAGTTTTAGAAAATTGACTAAAAAAGGAGAAAATGCACTTTGACATGGCATGTTTCATAAAATCACTTTTTTGTTGCATTTCAGTGTCAACTGCTAACCTTCATAAAATATTTATTTCTGAACCGATTTTCAAAACTAGCAGGCGAAAATGCTCGTTTTAACTAGTAGAAAACAGAAATCCATTTAAAGTGGAATTGGGAAAAAAATGTTAATCCTTAAGGTAGCAATACACAGTTAGAAGTTTAGTTTCGCATTATGGCCCCTGTGAATTTTTTAAATATGAAAGTTTTTGTACAATAAAATTGATTTTTAGATAATTGAAGAATAATATAGCCTTCTTAGTGGGTTTATATGAACATTTAGATTGATTTGAACATGTTTTATAGGCCATTTCAATGATTGACAGTCCGTATTTTCCTATCCGTACCGTACATAGGTCCATAAATTATTGTAGTGTTTATCAACAAAGATTTTGCGCTCGATCTTTTCAATTCAATTTTATGGAAAAACGAGCAGGAAGACATATGATTTTTTTTGGACCACTTGATAGATATAAACCTATGGATTCAGGAAAGGTATCACTGTAATTCATTGAAATTTTCCTTTAGACTAAATTTTGGAGACTTTTGTGACATGTTCACCCCCCTTTTTTGCTATATTTTGTATCTAAGAAATGCAGATTGTTGCCATGGTTACACCCAAAAGGGATTATATTTCACCCTTATGACCATTAGAAATCAAATCTATGGAAGATTCTCTTTCTACAAGTATATACATGCATAACACACATATAAAGCCTTCTTTGTTAGACAGGAGGGGAAAGAGGGTGTTTAAAAATTATGAGTGTCAATTTTAAGTTTTTTTCCTAACTGTGTATTGCTACCTTATGGCATTTGACAAAGCAAATAATTGCCTTTTTTTTTAGACAAACATACCACAAAACTATTGATATTTAGGTTATAGATACAATTCTAAGGGAGAAACAACCTTAAGTATGACAATATATGTTAGTTTTGTTGTTTATTGTCCTTAGCAACCAATAAAGACATTTTGACACAAAGACTTGGTTCCGTTATTAATTGATACTTTATTGGCTACCCTTGGAAAAGAAGATTGCGCGTTATGTAGAAACCTTAGAAGGGAACGCTTTATATTTTTTCATGCGACTAAATCAAATTTATTATTTTAGCAAGTATAAAGTCACAATTTAGCATGAATTAAGCCCAATTTTTTCCCCGCTGTTATAAATAAATTCAGTATTGACTAAATTTTAACCAAGGCCTTGGTATGGTAATACACAACAAAATTGACATTCTAGAGCTTTAAAATAGCTTTAACTTGTAAAAGCTGTCTACTGTTAAGGTTAATTTAGGTTTTTAAACAAGGAAAGACAGGCTTAGAAGGTATAGTTTTAGAAAATTGACTAAAAAAGGAGAAAATGCACTTTGACATGGCATGTTTCATAAAATCACTTTTTTGTTGCATTTCAGTGTCAACTGCTAACCTTCATAAAATATTTATTTCTGAACCGATTTTCAAAACTAGCAGGCGAAAATGCTCGTTTTAACTAGTAGAAAACAGAAATCCATTTAAAGTGGAATTGGGAAAAAAAATGTTAATCCTTAAGGTAGCAATACACAGTTAGAAGTTTAGTTTCGCATTATGGCCCCTGTGAATTTTTTAAATATGAAAGTTTTTGTACAATAAAATTGATTTTTAGATAATTGAAGAATAATATAGCCTTCTTAGTGGGTTTATATGAACATTTAGATTGATTTGAACATGTTTTATAGGCCATTTCAATGATTGACAGTCCGTATTTTCTATCCGTACCGTACATAGGTCCATAAATTATTGTAGTGTTTATCAACAAAGATTTTGCGCTCGATCTTTTCAATTCAATTTTATGGAAAAACGAGCAGGAAGACATATGATTTTTTTTGGACCACTTGATAGATATAAACCTATGGATTCAGGAAAGGTATCACTGTAATTCATTGAAATTTTCCTTTAGACTAAATTTTGGAGACTTTTGTGACATGTTCACCCCCCTTTTTTGCTATATTTTGTATCTAAGAAATGCAGATTGTTGCCATGGTTACACCCAAAAGGGATTATATTTCACCCTTATGACCATTAGAAATCAAATCTATGGAAGATTCTCTTTCTACAAGTATATACATGCATAACACACATATAAAGCCTTCTTTGTTAGACAGGAGGGGAAAGAGGGTGTTTAAAAATTATGAGTGTCAATTTTAAGTTTTTTTCCTAACTGTGTATTGCTACCTTATGGCATTTGACAAAGCAAATAATTGCCTTTTTTTTTAGACAAACATACCACAAAACTATTGATATTTAGGTTATAGATACAATTCTAAGGGAGAAACAACCTTAAGTATGACAATATATGTTAGTTTTGTTGTTTATTGTCCTTAGCAACCAATAAAGACATTTTGACACAAAGACTTGGTTCCGTTATTAATTGATACTTTATTGGCTACCCCTTGGAAAAGAAGATTGCGCGTTATGTAGAAACCTTAGAAGGGAACGCTTTATATTTTTTCATGCGACTAAATCAAATTTATTATTTTAGCAAGTATAAAGTCACAATTTAGCATGAATTAAGCCCAATTTTTTCCCCGCTGTTATAAATAAATTCAGTATTGACTAAATTTTAACCAAGGCCTTGGTATGGTAATACACAACAAAATTGACATTCTAGAGCTTTAAAATAGCTTTAACTTGTAAAAGCTGTCTACTGTTAAGGTTAATTTAGGTTTTTAAACAAGGAAAGACAGGCTTAGAAGGTATAGTTTTAGAAAATTGACTAAAAAAGGAGAAAATGCACTTTGACATGGCATGTTTCATAAAATCACTTTTTTGTTGCATTTCAGTGTCAACTGCTAACCTTCATAAAATATTTATTTCTGAACCGATTTTCAAAACTAGCAGGCGAAAATGCTCGTTTTAACTAGTAGAAAACAGAAATCCATTTAAAGTGGAATTGGGAAAAAAAATGTTAATCCTTAAGGTAGCAATACACAGTTAGAAGTTTAGTTTCGCATTATGGCCCCTGTGAATTTTTTAAATATGAAAGTTTTTGTACAATAAAATTGATTTTTAGATAATTGAAGAATAATATAGCCTTCTTAGTGGGTTTATATGAACATTTAGATTGATTTGAACATGTTTTATAGGCCATTTCAATGATTGACAGTCCGTATTTTCTTATCCGTACCGTACATAGGTCCATAAATTATTGTAGTGTTTATCAACAAAGATTTTGCGCTCGATCTTTTCAATTCAATTTTATGGAAAAACGAGCAGGAAGACATATGATTTTTTTGGACCACTTGATAGATATAAACCTATGGATTCAGGAAAGGTATCACTGTAATTCATTGAAATTTTCCTTTAGACTAAATTTTGGAGACTTTTGTGACATGTTCACCCCCCTTTTTTGCTATATTTTGTATCTAAGAAATGCAGATTGTTGCCATGGTTACACCCAAAAGGGATTATATTTCACCCTTATGACCATTAGAAATCAAATCTATGGAAGATTCTCTTTCTACAAGTATATACATGCATAACACACATATAAAGCCTTCTTTGTTAGACAGGAGGGGAAAGAGGGTGTTTAAAAATTATGAGTGTCAATTTTAAGTTTTTTTCCTAACTGTGTATTGCTACCTTATGGCATTTGACAAAGCAAATAATTGCCTTTTTTTTTAGACAAACATACCACAAAACTATTGATATTTAGGTTATAGATACAATTCTAAGGGAGAAACAACCTTAAGTATGACAATATATGTTAGTTTTGTTGTTTATTGTCCTTAGCAACCAATAAAGACATTTTGACACAAAGACTTGGTTCCGTTATTAATTGATACTTTATTGGCTACCCCTTGGAAAAGAAGATTGCGCGTTATGTAGAAACCTTAGAAGGGAACGCTTTATATTTTTTCATGCGACTAAATCAAATTTATTATTTTAGCAAGTATAAAGTCACAATTTAGCATGAATTAAGCCCAATTTTTTCCCCGCTGTTATAAATAAATTCAGTATTGACTAAATTTTAACCAAGGCCTTGGTATGGTAATACACAACAAAATTGACATTCTAGAGCTTTAAAATAGCTTTAACTTGTAAAAGCTGTCTACTGTTAAGGTTAATTTAGGTTTTTAAACAAGGAAAGACAGGCTTAGAAGGTATAGTTTTAGAAAATTGACTAAAAAAGGAGAAAATGCACTTTGACATGGCATGTTTCATAAAATCACTTTTTTGTTGCATTTCAGTGTCAACTGCTAACCTTCATAAAATATTTATTTCTGAACCGATTTTCAAAACTAGCAGGCGAAAATGCTCGTTTTAACTAGTAGAAAACAGAAATCCATTTAAAGTGGAATTGGGAAAAAAAATGTTAATCCTTAAGGTAGCAATACACAGTTAGAAGTTTAGTTTCGCATTATGGCCCCTGTGAATTTTTTAAATATGAAAGTTTTTGTACAATAAAATTGATTTTTAGATAATTGAAGAATAATATAGCCTTCTTAGTGGGTTTATATGAACATTTAGATTGATTTGAACATGTTTTATAGGCCATTTCAATGATTGACAGTCCGTATTTTCCTATCCGTACCGTACATAGGTCCATAAATTATTGTAGTGTTTATCAACAAAGATTTTGCGCTCGATCTTTTCAATTCAATTTTATGGAAAAACGAGCAGGAAGACATATGATTTTTTTTGGACCACTTGATAGATATAAACCTATGGATTCAGGAAAGGTATCACTGTAATTCATTGAAATTTTCCTTTAGACTAAATTTTGGAGACTTTTGTGACATGTTCACCCCCCTTTTTTGCTATATTTTGTATCTAAGAAATGCAGATTGTTGCCATGGTTACACCCAAAAGGGATTATATTTCACCCTTATGACCATTAGAAATCAAATCTATGGAAGATTCTCTTTCTACAAGTATATACATGCATAACACACATATAAAGCCTTCTTTGTTAGACAGGAGGGGAAAGAGGGTGTTTAAAAATTATGAGTGTCAATTTTAAGTTTTTTTCCTAACTGTGTATTGCTACCTTATGGCATTTGACAAAGCAAATAATTGCCTTTTTTTTTAGACAAACATACCACAAAACTATTGATATTTAGGTTATAGATACAATTCTAAGGGAGAAACAACCTTAAGTATGACAATATATGTTAGTTTTGTTGTTTATTGTCCTTAGCAACCAATAAAGACATTTTGACACAAAGACTTGGTTCCGTTATTAATTGATACTTTATTGGCTACCCCTTGGAAAAGAAGATTGCGCGTTATGTAGAAACCTTAGAAGGGAACGCTTTATATTTTTTCATGCGACTAAATCAAATTTATTATTTTAGCAAGTATAAAGTCACAATTTAGCATGAATTAAGCCCAATTTTTTCCCCGCTGTTATAAATAAATTCAGTATTGACTAAATTTTAACCAAGGCCTTGGTATGGTAATACACAACAAAATTGACATTCTAGAGCTTTAAAATAGCTTTAACTTGTAAAAGCTGTCTACTGTTAAGGTTAATTTAGGTTTTTAAACAAGGAAAGACAGGCTTAGAAGGTATAGTTTTAGAAAATTGACTAAAAAGGAGAAAATGCACTTTGACATGGCATGTTTCATAAAATCACTTTTTTGTTGCATTTCAGTGTCAACTGCTAACCTTCATAAAATATTTATTTCTGAACCGATTTTCAAAACTAGCAGGCGAAAATGCTCGTTTTAACTAGTAGAAAACAGAAATCCATTTAAAGTGGAATTGGGAAAAAAAATGTTAATCCTTAAGGTAGCAATACACAGTTAGAAGTTTAGTTTCGCATTATGGCCCCTGTGAATTTTTTAAATATGAAAGTTTTTGTACAATAAAATTGATTTTTAGATAATTGAAGAATAATATAGCCTTCTTAGTGGTTTATATGAACATTTAGATTGATTTGAACATGTTTTATAGGCCATTTCAATGATTGACAGTCCGTATTTTCCTATCCGTACCGTACATAGGTCCATAAATTATTGTAGTGTTTATCAACAAAGATTTTGCGCTCGATCTTTTCAATTCAATTTTATGGAAAAACGAGCAGGAAGACATATGATTTTTTTTGGACCACTTGATAGATATAAACCTATGGATTCAGGAAAGGTATCACTGTAATTCATTGAAATTTTCCTTTAGACTAAATTTTGGAGACTTTTGTGACATGTTCACCCCCCTTTTTTGCTATATTTTGTATCTAAGAAATGCAGATTGTTGCCATGGTTACACCCAAAAGGGATTATATTTCACCCTTATGACCATTAGAAATCAAATCTATGGAAGATTCTCTTTCTACAAGTATATACATGCATAACACACATATAAAGCCTTCTTTGTTAGACAGGAGGGGAAAGAGGGTGTTTAAAAATTATGAGTGTCAATTTTAAGTTTTTTTCCTAACTGTGTATTGCTACCTTATG
>NW_027268406.1:0-29646 GCF_963676685.1 Mytilus edulis
CATATCCGATTTTAGGGAGATGAATTAAATATGTCATGTTTGTTTTTTTTTAAATAAAATATGGTTTAAAAACCTATAGTCTACTAAAAAAGAACATTTATTTTTAAGTAATTTGACAGATCATTTTGAATTTATTTTATTTTCAGTCTACAAGCAGTCATTAATTGATTGAAGATTGAAGGTGGTGGGGGGAAAGGGGAGAGGGGGTTGTACCCCTAAATTATTTTGGTAGGGTTGAGCTTGAGCATGCAACTGAGACATCAAGTACCCCACCCTTTTCATATATTTTGTTTATCAATTAGATATTTAGATATTTTGTGGAAGAGTGAATTTTCTGCCTTCCATTTACACTGGATGCATTGATTGTATTATACAGTATGTACTAATTCTAAATATCTCTTGCAGATAATTTATTGACGTAGGTGATTCTTTGTAATCTACTTGTGATTAGGTCTTATTTTATTGGTCATTGGTCAGTCAGGGGTACTACTTGTAGAAGTTATTTTTAATTACTTGAAAAAGTAATATTATTTACTTATATAAGTAAATTTGTAGGATACTTATACAAGTGAATTTTATTTACTTGTATTATGTAAAACAAATATTGGCTGAGTTATGTCCCTTAGACAATCAGATTTTTTTTACTTGTAGAAGTAACAAAGTCATCCGATCTTCTTTTATTGAATTTATGATTATTGCTCTAATAGAATTTTAAATTATCTGCCCTTTGTAGATGTCTTTATAATTACTAATCATTTAAGTGTAATTCCATGGACAACGAAAATCCCAGTTGTCTGTTGTCTTCAGAACACTGCTCATTTACAAGCCCCCAAGGAGCAATTTTTGAAGGCCTCTTGCACAAATACTTAAGATCTTTGCACAATCAATTTCTTTGTTGAATTAATGAGACTCTAATAAAAAAGTTGAGCAAACCTGGGAAAAATCATTATAGGCATGAATTTACATCTCAAAACTTGATGACTTTTGTGGGCTTGTAAGAAAAATTTACTGTAAACATGATAAATACAAGTAAATTTTTGAGAAAATAAAGGGGAGATTATTCAAACATTATTTATTTACTTATATATATGCATATTTTTTTACATCTTCAAGTAAATAAAATAACTTGTACAAGTTGTACCCCTGACTGTTGGTGGTCTTGTGATAATTATACAGGGAATTTAATTGCTGGTCAATTTTGGTCTTTGTTCACAAAAGTTTAAATAGTTTAATTTTTAGCATCTTCTGGTACATTAGTATAAAAAGTTGCAACTTCCTGTTAAAGAATTAAGCTGACAAGGCCAAGAGAATTTCTTTTAATAATTGCTATCATGTTTCATGTGTACAAACCTTTGAATGTTAACTAGGTGCATATGTCAAAATGATTGGATTTATTGCATCTACAACTAACATCAGTGGGAATACATTAGAATATGATAAATATAGAGTTCAATTGGTTTGACAAATAGCTGCAGATGCATTCACAACTGTTACGTTTAACCACATATAAAATACTGACATCTGATTAGTTTCAGATACTTATGATATAATCAAGCAAGTGATTATATATATATGTCAACCTTATTATGTATTAAATCATCTTTTAGTATATATATTTCATATACATGTAGAACTTATATATTTTCCCAAAAAAATATTGCAACATGACAAAATATATTTAACTACATGTAATGAACCCAATGAGCAGCAGAATTGACATAGCTTTTATTTGTTTATTTGGTTAAACATTTATTTTGTTGAGAGCCATTTTGAGGGAATATCTTATTTCACAGTGAAAACGTGTTTTTTTTGTCTTAAAATTTGCTAAACAATATAACACCGAATTAATTTGTAAAAAAATATTACATATAAATATACATGTATACAATGTATATGTTCACATCTCAATGAAAAAAATCAACACAATTATTTGTACACTTTAATTTAAACTGTAATTGTACTGCTCCTCGGGGCGTCTTGATTGACAAATAAAAATTGTTGTTGTTGTTGTTGTTCATCAGGAGAAAAAAAACCAACTGGAGACAAAATAATGAACTAATTAAACAAACTTTAGCACAGGATTTGTTAAAATCAAACCATACAAATTTAAGGGCATGAACATGTACTAGAACATTGAGTGAAGGAGTGGATTCATGCTGAGGATGCATTGAGTGAAATCCTAACCTACATGTAATTCATTTCTTTTTCAAATGTAACATTTTATACAGATTTCAAGTGTTATTTTTATTGCAAAAGACTGTTCTGTTTAATAATGCCGTGGATTTTGTTACATATACTTGTAATTTATAACAAAGTATTTTTTGCAAGTACCATCATTCTCTCCCTAAATAATTCAGAATTTGTTGAATAGGTTGAACCCATCTATCCTATCACACTAGAGATAGAGGATAATAGTACTATAATGCAACAGGCACACTCAAGTAGACTGCCTCTTATCTAATGACTTACATCTGCTGAAAGTTGGTCTAAAACAAAACTACAAATATGAAAACAGAAATGATTTCAGTTTTCCAATTGAGAAAATAATAGGCCATTTCTGTTACATAATTGTATGTGTCTGTCCCAGTCAGGAGCCTGTAATTCAGTTATTGTTTGTTAATGTGTTACATATTTGTTTTTTGTTCATTTTTATCAGAAAAGATGAGATGAGGCTTATGTAATAACCAAAATCATTATTTGACTCTATTAAGGGCTGATTAATTACATTACGTAAGTATATATACTTTGATTTGTTCTACATACCTGTACATTGTACAGCTGAATATTTGTGTAATGAATCAAATTCAGGAAATTTGTGTCTCCTCTTACAGAGTGCAGGACATATGCCGAAGTGAGTGCAGTTGGCAACATTATGAGCTTTTTGCATAAAGTTTTGTTTTTCTGGACAACCTGGATACTTCAGCTAGTATAAAATAATTGAAAACAATACTTTAATAATTCTATGCGTTTAAAGCGCGCTTGTCTGGATTTAGTTTTATCATCAGGAACACTCAAAGCCAAATTGAAAATCTGAAGATGTATAAGTACCGAAACTAATGAAACTGTATGTTGCATACAGATTTATTTGGTCTGTATTTGTTAAGTCTATATATATAAACCCTTATAAACAGACTTGACCAGAATCCTGCATCATTGGTGTTTCTAGTTGAAATTGTACATGTGTTCATAATAAATGTGACATCCGACCTAGCCTTCCTACTAAAATGGCCAGCAACATGGCTAAAATAGAACACAAGCCTAGGGTCAAAATACATTTTTTTTTAACCCAAGTCAAGTGAGCTTTTTTCATCACATGCAGACCCTTGTCTGTTGTCCATTAACTTTATATATTATGAACTTCTTCTAGAGAGCCACTAAATGGAGCGAAATAAAACATTGCATGAATATTCTTCATGCAGTGTTGTAAAAGTTTTGTTACTTTGTAGCTGATTCATTATGATCCCAGACGGCTGCCAAGGAGGGTGAAAAAAGGGGGTGTTGCTAAACGGCGGAAACGGAAAACGAAACGGAAACGGAAAACGGAAACAGAAAGAATTAACATCTTTTATTTAGGGTTATTTTATCTACATATACGTGAATAGGCATGTTTTATGTAGTATAACACATGTTTACAAGAAAGAAAAAAAGAGGAATAAATTGAAAATAAAAGATTTAAAAGCATAACATATTGAAATAATTAGCAGGAGATGATGAGACTATGTTTTTGTTTTTAAATATTAGATAAGGTCATGTGAACGTCGTTCATGCTATTCATTATAGTCTGTTAGACTTTTCTTATTTTAAACACATGTTGGATAAATGTCAATAAGATAGTAACCCAGCAACACAAAACCAAATCTACATACGGCCTAAAAAGATGGTCCTTCAACTCGATCCTAAGATAGGTTGGGGAAATGCTTTTCATTGTTTTTTCTGCGATTCTTCTTCAATTGCTTTGCATTATGATTGGTGTGTATTTGTAACTTTCGTTGTATTTTTAACCAGATTTTTGTGACAAAAATTTCGGTTATTGATTTGGGGATGTACGGCTGGCAGTCAGCAGTAGGGCGGTCGGGCTGGCGGCAAACAAATGTTGTCTGTGCATTTACTCATGAACCATTCATCAAAAGCTTTTAAAATTTTAACATGTTGTTACTGACAACAAAATGAAGGTCAAGTTCAAGAATGATTTTGACTTTTACCGTTCAGGAGTTATGGTTCTTGAAAGATTGAAAAATGGCGTGTCCAGTCGTGTCTGTGCATTTATGCATGAACTGTCCAACCAAAGCTTCCCAAATTTTCCTATGTTGTTACTGATGAAAAAATGGAGGTCAAGTTCAAGAATGACGATTTTGACTTTTACCGGGCATTCAGTAGTTATGGTTCTTGAAAGATTGAAAAATGGGGTTTCCAGTCTTGTCCGTGCAGTTTTGCATGAACTGTTCAATCCAAGCTTCCCAAATTTTAATATGTTATTACTGATGACAAAATGGAGGTCAAGTTCAAGAATGACGATTTTGACTTTTACTGTTCAGGAGTTATGGTTCTTGAAAGATTGAAAAATGTCGTTTCCAGTCATGTCAGTGCTTAAATTACTCATGAACTGTTCAACCAAAGCTTTTCAAATTTTCATATGTTGTTACTGATGACAAAATGGAGGTCAAGTTAAATAATGTTGATTTTGACTTTTACCGTTCAGGAGTTATGGTTCTTGAAAGATAAAAAAATGGCGTTTCCATTCATGTTGTTGCATTTACTCATGAACCATTCAACCTAAGCTCTTTCAAATTTTAATATGTTGATACTGATGACAAAATGCAGGTCAAATTTGATATTGACAATTTTCACTTTCACCGTTCATCAGTTATGGTTCTTGTGATATTGCCAGGACACAAATAAATGTGACAGCCTCTTGTTTCTTGTAAAATGAAAAGAAAACGAAAAAGAAACCTAATGGGACAAAGAAATATGGACAACCGATAAGGAAACCTGGGAACTGGACATATAAATTTGTATACCCTTTATTTTAATGTAAACATTGATGAAATCACTCACTATACTGAGCCTTTTTTCACTGACTACAATACTGATGTACGATGTTAAATATTAAGGTATTGTAGCGTTACATCTCCTAGATTTAATATCAATAATACGAATTGATGTGAAACAAGTGGCGGAAAATTAGTAGCCTACATGGTTAACGTTGTCTTGTATTAGTATTTTTAAAATCAAATGTACACACTGCTTTAAATATCAAGCCGCTTAATTCTTCTCTGAAAATTTAATCCCTAGTAGCCATACATTTTATTTTATAATATTACAATTGAAAACAGTCTCAGTATGCTGTTTTTCTATAGTTGAAAACATTAAAACATAGGCGAAATTAAGATTCCAAAGGGACATTCATACTCACAGACTCCATAGGCGGATTTAGGGGGGGGGCCCAGGGGGCCCGGGCCCCCCCTTTTCGGGAAAAAATTTGGTTGCTTATATAGGGAATCACTGAAGCGTGACTGGAGCGGGCCCCCTCTTAGGTCAGTCAGTGGGCCCCCACTTATGAAAATTTCTGGATCCGCCACTGAAGTCTATAATTAACTGACAACGCCATCACCAAAAAAAGAAGAAAAAAAGACAATCAGACATTAACAATAGTTTACAAAACACAACATGTAAAACTGAAGTCTGAGCAACACACACCTCACCATTAACACTGGGGTTGATCTCAGTTGCTCCGGAAGGGTAAGCAGATATAGCTCCACATGTGACTCCCGTTAACATAGACATGAATTTATATCATTCTACTAAGGAATGTTGAAATTTGGAAGTTAATCTTATTTATATTGGTAATTTTTAAAGATTTTGGTCCTATGCCAAGACAACTGAAAATTCATTCTCTGTTGGTTTTTCTATGACGAAAAGGATACTATATTTTACATAACTTATCTGATCGCCAAACACCAGATTATAAACAATTGATGTCATTTACTAAATAACACCTTACCCTGAACAGTTCCTTGCCATACCACAGCATTAACGACCTGGTTGACCTGTTTGATGTTGTCTAATTTACCATGACTCTTTGCTTGCAAAAGCATAGGAATGAGTAAATCCAATATTGTGTTTTACCTGGTTTCCTGTAACTGTTTAAATTCGATTAAAATAGTTTATATGAGGCTTTTTCAAAATGTGACATAAACAGTGGCAGATACAGGGGCGAGTTCCGGAGGTTGAAACCCTTTTTTTCTGACGACCAATGCATTTGAATGGGGACATAAAGTTGGACCCCCATCCACCCTTTTCTCCTTGGTTGGGACCTCCCCTCTACTTTTTTGAAAATGGCTGGATATATCTGTAACTTGTCCTTATCGATGTTTTGGGCGCAACCATTAAGGATAGTACATATAGTTGCAACTGTGTTATTTACCAATAGTTATGTAACCAACATCTTCTTTCTTTATAAGAACCTTTGAATTCATTGAAACCAAATATTGTATTTATGTTCTTGATGAGGTGCTTACCAGGTTACCTACCAAGTTTTGTAACCTTGTCACTGATTTGTCATCCCAGAAAGCTACCATCAGGGTACCTAGTTTTAGGAATTACATAAAAAATTCTTACATGAATCACTCATAGTGATAGGAATAATATATGACATGAATGTTTCTTATGAGATGTAAACTTGAATTAGCATTCTTACTTTTTTATCCTAGAAAGTTGCCTATAGTGGCCCTTAGTGTAACATAGTAACCTATTGGAAAAACATACTATTATAAAATTGTCTTCCAGAGAAAAGCTTCAAATGGATCCAAAGGAAGCCAAGGCTTGATGTAGAAATAAGGCTATTATTTGACCTAAATTGGTGACTTCATATACAATGCCACTCGGATGGAAGGTTGGCTAATTGGCACTCATACCATGGCCACATCTTCTTATTTTATATGATTAATTGTTTCTTAAGAGCTGTGTTGTTGCTTTGTTGCCTATCTCAGTATCTGTTATCTAAGTAGGCTTCAGTAAGGGGGCTTTATAGTTAAGCATATGCTGGGAAATACTTACAAATTTAAGTCTTCCATTTAGATCCAATAAAAGAATTGAATCCAGTAATGATTTGTATGTTCCGTATGAGGTGCTAACAAAAGTAAAAAAAAATGTACTTTGTTGCTAATCTGTCCTCTAAGATTTTTTAATATGTAACCTTATAGAAAATACATATTTTTCAAAATTAGATATAAAGTTCAATGTATTATTTTCATAGTTTTTTTTATGGCCCAGAACAAAGTTGTCAGGGCAATATAGTTTTACCCTTGTCTCAGTCATTCTGTCATTCGCTCATTCCACAACAAACCATTACACAGTCTTTTTTTCTAAACACTTTTAGATATTTGGCTGATTTTTGGTATGTGAGTTAACCATGATGAGTTACAGATCAAGTTTGAGTTTAATTTTTTGCAGAAATTTCTGACTTTGGACCCTGATAAATTGTTGAAAATCACAGTTAAGATTTTGAGCTAATTTTTGATATTTAAAAAAAAATACAATCCCAATTCAACATCCCAAAATTTTGAAAAACGAATTCCTGGATCCTTAAAGGGTCAATCTCGAAATCTTAAGCTTAAAAACACATGATCCCTGAGTCCCGATAAAGGTCCTATCCCACCTCATAGAAAGTAGGGGTAAATGCAAGGTTTGTCTATTATTCTATTATTATGAAATTTGCTATGAAAAGACTTTGAATATTTGCATACTTTAAATGTTAAGGTATTGCTATTTTAATTGCAACATATGAATTATTGAATAACAAATAAACATGATCTACAAATACATGTAGACCAGACATATCTCTGTGTTAATGTTTCTTTTTTTTTTCTTTTCAGAAATCAAGTTGACCAAGCATATAATATCAAACAGGTAGGAAACTTACATAAATAATAAGTTATCAGTTTTCATAGGAGCTCAGCGGAAAATATATATTTGGGTGTTATCTAAAATTCATTGCATGCTTGATTAATTCACAAATCTTTTTGAGGTGGGTTTAAACATATTTTATTGTTTCAAATGACAAATGGATCAGACACAATTGAATTTTGCATCTTATTTACTGACTTCTCTCTGTGAAGTTTAACTCTAAAGTTGATCATTGGACTCTAAAAGTTGAGTTATATTTCAATCATCTTGTCCTTTCTGATTCCTTCATTGTTTCTTATCGCCCCACTGTTGTATGTTGATTCATCCTTCTGTTGTCAACACTATCAATAACTCAAAAAAGCTTTCAGCTGAATTTTCATGAAACTTTGGTGAATTGTTGATATATAGAGAATAATACATGGCAAAATCCGTATCATATGTCGTATCATCCCGTGACATCAATATCAGCCCAAGGGCCTTTAGGCCCGAGGGATGATATTGGTCGAGGGTGATACGGCATGTGATACGGATTTTGCCATGTATTATACGCTTTATCATATATTTCAACAGAAGAGTATTATATTATATGAACTGTTTTCTGATCTCGATAGATTAGCACTGGGTTACCTTCAGTTCTGCTTTTGTCTTGGTTCAAAGCCTTAAAATAACTGCTTATACAAAGCACCTGGGTTACCTTACCATTTGCCTGCTGCTGTTTTAAAAATATTTTGTTTATTATTGTATTTATTTGAGTGTTTTGTATTTTTTATAGTTGCATTTAGTGTGCCAAAAAATATGCAAACTTGATGTTCGTGACGTCACATACAATATGAAAACTTGACGTTCGTGACGTTACATACCAAACAATGACCTCATTAAAAAAAATGACCTATATTTATGGTCATGACAATATGCGTAAATGTAACAGCCACTATGTTCCGCCAGTTACTTTGTTCCGGCGGAACTTTCTAACTAGTTATTTCGTTCCGTTGGAACTTTTCAACTAGTTGTTTTGTTCCGAGTGCAGTTGAAAAGTTCCAGAAAAAAGTAGCTAGTTGAAAATTCCCGGAACAATGTAGCTAGTTGAAAAATTCTGGCCGGAACAAAACAACTAGTTATATCGTTCCAGATCAAATCAGATAGTCAATTTATTCCAGCATATCATAATAACTGTTCATTACACTCAGTATAAAACCCCCTGATCGCCCAGCTGGCAACAATTAATATTTTTCATCCAATGTCTATCCTTTTAATAACCAAAACCCAGTAGGACAACTACATTTTTGATGGGAAGTCATGATTGACACATGTATTACCCATTCTCTAAACATATTTTCTTATAGATCTCTTTTTAAAGCTTCTACGATAAATTCATTGTTTTTACGCTTTTGAATCTGAATTGCTTCAAAGATACATCCCAGAAGAGAGTTATTACAAGTCTGATTTTGACAAATACATGTCAACACAATGTGTTCTTTTATGAAAAAACGAAACTCAAAATCTCATAAATAAATAGCATTAATATCTAGTATAATAACCAATCTGTGATGTAATTAGATGACACAGTATTGTGCAATAGCAAGAAATTTTCAATTGCACAGTGACAATATTGTGCAATAGCAAGAAATCTTCAATTGCAAAGTATTGTGCAATAGCAAATATTTTCAATTGCACAGTATTGCGCAATGGCAAGAAGTATCTAATTGCACAATATTGTGCAATAGCAAGAAATTTTCAATTGATTGGAGTTATCTTTCTTTGTCCAGAATAGTAGTTGAATCAACTTAAATCATTGTTTTATACAATATACAATGTATATTTACTTTTACTACCAACTGATAAATTAAAACCATTCAGTGATAACAAGCACCTTTTGGTACATTTTAATATTTTATGATGTATTTAAATGAGTAGTTATTGTTGCAAACTCCATTAGAAATTTGAATTGAGATCAGTTTTGGATAAAGGGAAAGGGGTATGTGAAAAAAAAATGGGGGGGGGGGGGGGGTTAAATTTTTTTCATTTTAGATTTCATAAATAAAAAGAAAATTTCTTCAAACATTTTTTTGAGAGGATTAATATTCAACAGCATAGTGAATTGCTCAAAGAAAAAAAAAGTATTTTAAGTTCATTAGACCACAATCATTCTGTGTCAGAAACCTATGCTGTGTCAACTATTTAATCACAATCCAAATTTAGAGCTGAATCCAGCTTGAATGTTGTGTCCATACTTGCCCCAACGGTTCAGGGTTCAACCTCTGCGGTCATATAAAGCTGGGCCTTGTGGAGCATCTGGTTGGCTCATATCTGAAACCAAAGCATTAAGAGCAAATTTGTCAGAAAAAAAAATGTTTTTAGGTCATTATATATTTGCTCTGAAATTTTCAGACCATTCAGGCAAACAATTGTTGGGTTGCTGCCCCTTAATTCCAAATTTTATGAAAATTTTGCATGTTATTATCTTGAATATTTTTATAGATAAAGATACAGTGTAAACAGCAATAATGTTTTTGCAAAGTAAGACCTTAAAATAAGTCAGCATGACTTAAATGGTCAATTGACCCCTTAAGGAGTTATTGCCCTTTATAGTCTATTTTTAACAATTTTCATAAATTCTGTAAATTTTTCAAAATATTTTCCACTAAAACTACTAGGCCAAGTTGATTAATGATAGAGATAATTGTAAGCAGGAAGAAAGTTCAGTCAAAAAAGATCTACAAACACATCACCATTACCAAAACAAAATTTTGTCATGAATCCATCTATGTCCTTTGTTTGATATGCACATAGACCAAATTGAGCAACACCCACATTTATTTTGTGACAAAAATCTATATTATGTCAAAAATTTTATCACAATCCAAATTCAGACAGTATCAAGCTATGTTCAGGGGTTGACCACTGTGGTCTTAAAAAACTCTGCCCTGTGGAGAACCTGGATAAAACTAAAAACCCTTGTTATATGATGTTGTTGTTGTTGTTGTTGTTGTAGTGACCAAGTGACATTTTCAGAAGAATCAGAAAAGCAGTTGTTGGTTTGCTGCCCTGTATTAGTAATTTTAAGGAAAATTTGCTTTTTTTTTCCAGCCTAGCTCGACTCAGGGGTTATGATCCGGTGGCTACGACGGCTGTGGCATTAGCTTACTTCTTAAAAGCTTTATATTTTAGAAGGTGGAAGACCTGGATGCTTCATACTTTGAATATACATATGCCTCATTTTTCGAAGTTTCTGTCAGTCGCATGTCCAATGTCCTTGACTTTATTTCATGGTTCAGTGACTACTTGAATAAAAAGTTAAAAATTTTTTTAATGTTAAATTCTCTATTATTATAAGTTATAGGCTAACTATATTTGGTATGTGCATACCTTGCTAGGTTCTCGTGCCCGTCAGACAGTTTTCACTTGACCTCACCCTCTTTTCACGGATCAGTGAACAAGGTAAAGTTTTGGTGGTCAAGTCCATATCTCAGATACTATAAGCAATAGGTCTACTATATTTGGCGTATAGAATGATTGTAAGGTGAACATGTCTTGCTGGCAGGTGTCATCTGACCTTGACCTCATTTTCATGGTTCAGTGGTCAAAGTTAAGTTTTTGAGTTATGGTCTTTTTTTCTAATACTATATGCAATAGGTCAACTATCTTTGGTGTATGGAAATATGTTATGATCTATATGTCTGTCGCGCAGGTTAATTTTGACCTTGACCTCATTTTAACAGTTCATTTCTCAGTGTTTAGTTTTTCTGTTTTGGTCTGTTTCT
This sequence comes from Mytilus edulis, assembly GCF_963676685.1. NCBI lineage: Eukaryota > Metazoa > Mollusca > Bivalvia > Mytilida > Mytilidae > Mytilus > Mytilus edulis. The sequence continues at coordinate 11,667 of NW_027268406.1, forward strand.
CTTTAACTATAAGCATAAGGTCAACTTTTTATTTGTTGTATGGAAGTATTGTTAGCTGTACATGTCTGCCTGGCATGGATCATCTGACCTTGACCTCATTTTCATGGTTTATTGGTCAATGTTTATTTTTGTTGGTTAATTTTATAGTTTATGTGACAGTTGTGGTAAAGCTTTATACTTAGGACTATCAACATAATATCAATGATAAGTAAAGAAAGAGGGACATTTCAGCGTGTGCACTCTGGTGGTTACTATCTTGAATATAAATATAGATTGAGATGAACTGTAAACTGCAATAATGTTCATCAAATAAATCATAAATCAACATTGAAAGCCAAAAGTATAATGGTTGCAGTATTTCATGCATCAATTAAAAAAAATTATCTTAACACAGACTCCTCAGAGCCTCTATAGTTATTTAAAATGCTGCTTATCTATGTTGGGGCCTCAGGTAAGATAAGTTATGTAGCTTTTAGTGTACAACCCTCTTAAATGAGGTATTATTGTTTTTGTTTGCTAAGAAATGAATATAAATTTTAACAAAAAACACAATTGATTTTTTTTGTAGGAAAATTTTCCACCTGGTGACAGATTTCTTAAATCTAAATGTGCAGGTTAGTTTTTGAGTGAAGATCATCAATGCTGGAAATATTAAGTCATACAAATGCATGAAATTTTTCTCCTATTACTTCAACAGAAAAAAGGTACTTTTACAAAAATGTAGGCTTCTTTCAAAGGCAGATTTTGAGCATAATTGAAAGGTATAAGATAAAGTTCATTTATAGGAAAATACAATGTATAGTGAAATCCTATATTAAGAAAAACAATTGACTTGGACCTGTGAACCCCCTTAATTCATATTATATATGAAAAGTAAATGTTTATCATTGTTTTTACTATAAGAATGATTTTTGTGGATCAAATCTGTCAATAAAATGGTTTGCCTTTGTTTCACTTTCAATGTGAGCTTTTCTCATCACTTGGCATCTGCCATTGTCCCTCCTCATAGTCCATTGTCATATACTTATAATAAAACTTTTATAGAAATCTTTTCCTCTAAAACTACTGAGACAAAATTAAGCTGACATGGTTACAATCATCATTAAGGTATCTTGGTAAAAAAATTTGTTAGATGATCCTGCCTGCCAATCAAGATGACAGACATGGCTAAAAAAAGGACATAGGAGTAAAATGCAGCTTTTTGTAAATAATTCTGAAACTAAAGCACTAAGTCTTTAATGTAAATTTTTAACGATTTTTTTCGTAAACTTTTCTTTAAAAAAATTATTTTCCAGCAGTTAATTAATCTACGGGCCAATTAGAATTAAACTAAGCCACAATGCCATCCAACTAACATGGCAATCATGTCTGAATATAGTACATAGGGATTAACTATTGAAGTGTAAGGGAAAATTGTTAAAAAAAACCCAACAATTTCAAATGGTCTTAACTTGAAAACTAATTTAAATAATGATAAGGGGTCTTCAGTAAGTATTGTCTAAGTCAAGATACTAGTGGGATAACCTTTTTTATTTTAATTATTAGGGTATCTTATACTATTTATTATGATTCATAACTCATTTTACATGATTTACAAAACCACAGAAGATTCATGTAAGCGACAAGAGCTAGCCTCTAATTTTAAACAAAAATTGCTATTGTTGAAGATGCAGGTGAGCAAGCCCACCTTGTTAGAGACACTAGTTCCCCTGCTTCATACTTATGTGTTTGAATTTAAGATAAGAAATCAACTAAATATTTAATCTCCATGTACAACAGAGGTACCACAAGCACCTGAAAATTTGAAGGTGAAGACGAGGACCAATGACAAGTTGACTTTGGAATGGACAAGGCCAAAGGCAATTGGCGATTCAAAGGTTACTGGGTACAATATTTCCCTGAAAATGGTTGATTCTGATGACTGGAAAAAGATTGGACGAGGCAGATCATTTGTCACCTCCTATACCATTAAGAATCTGAAGCTGGACAAACATTATGTATGTAGTGTCAGTGCTGAAAACAAAGTTGGTAAAGGACCAGCAGCCGAGGTAGAGTCTCCTGTTGTTCAACATCAAAAGCCAGGTGAATTGAAGTTCTGTCTGAGTTCATTCAAAATTAAAGGCTGAATTGGATTTTTTAGTTCCTGAGTGATTAAGTTAATTTTATTTTATATATGGTTGAAAACATTTTTGGATTGATTTTGGAAGTTATGGTCCAAACTCATGTCCACGTCGTTGTGAGCATTTGTGTCAGATTATTATTTAGTTATAAGACCATTGGTTTCTTGATAATAACTTAAGGATGTACTTAGGTGAGGTTTTGGAATTTGTGTCAAATGTTCGGACTCCTTGGTGTTTTTCCATATAATACAATGTAAAATATTTTGCCCCATAACACCCATTTATTTTTTCATGTAAGACTTAATAGCTCATGAAAGTTCATTTACCAAAATTTTAGAAGATTCTTAATTTTCTTTCTTTTGTTTTGAGACCTAATAATACCAATGCAAATATAAGGTAAAAGTCTGAGTCAGCCTTTTCCCGCCATTTTTTAAATCTCAAATATCTCGAAAAAGAGGTCCATGACCTATCAATATTTTTAGCTTATTTTTATCCTTAATTGATGCTCTATCAACTTATAGTATCAATTTTAACTTCTTAATTTATTAATTTTCACCTAACCTCACCTAAGTACATCCTTAAGTATTTATAAGAAAATAGAAATATATGAAATTTTAAAACTACGTTTGAAATCATAAAAGGAAGGCTGGGATTTATTTAGGGGGTTTTGGTTCGAACAGTTTATGTATAAAGGGCCAAAAAAGGGCTAAAATAAGCATTTTTATAGTTTCCAGAAAATAAACCGTATGTAAGTATAAATACAATCTTACTGAAACTGCTAATTTAAATTTTTCAGCTATTTTTTGTGTGAGTTTCTACTACTGTCCGACTATAACATAGCTCTTTTCTGTGTACTTTTTGTGTTGAAAACTTTGATGCCCCACCTACGTTCGTCTCTGTCCCGCTTCAGGTTAAAGTTTTTGGTCAAGGTATTTTTTTATGAAGCTGAAGTCCAATCAACTTGAAACTTAGTACACTTGTTGCTTATGATATTATGTTTCTAATTTTTAAGCCAAATTAGACTTTTGACTCCAATTTCAGGGTCCACTGAACATATAAAATGAAAGTGCCAGTTTCAGGTTAAAGTTTTTGGTCAAGGTAGTTTTTGATGATTCAATCAACCTCAAAACTTGGTACACATGTTACCTTTATATGGTATGATCTTTCTAATTTTAATGCCAAATTAAACTTTTTACCCAATTTCCCGGTCCATTAAATATGGAAAATAATGTGTGAGTGGGGCATCTGTGTACTTTGGACACATTCTTGTTTTCAGGCAGTTTTGCAGTGCCAAACTATATGTATCAACTGGGTGTTTTACAGTGAAAGTACCTATGTGTAGTTACAAGTTGGTCTAATTTGCTGATAACAAAATCAATACTTATACCAAACATAACAATGTTTAAAGATTTAATTACAGTGTTAAATAGGTAACCTTGAAAATATGAGCATAAGTTTATAAGTATAACAACCTGATAATGAACATAAGTATAACAAACATGAACAATTCCACATATGTCATAAGTATAACAAACATGAACAATTCAACATATGTCATAAGTATAACAAACATGAACAATTCCACATGTGTCATAAGTATAACAAACATCAGGTTGTTTATTTTAAGGGTGTTTATCATTATACTATAGTTAATCTATCATATTATCATGATTATTGTTCAAGATTTAGGCCATACTGGTAATTTAGACCTTTTGTTTTACAGTGAAAGCTATTGAGAAAGCCAGAACAAGCAAACAATCTATCAAAGATAAGAAAGAAAATGAAGCGCTATATAGTGATGTAGTCAAAAAGAATTTAACTAGCAGACCAACAACAGGTAAAAAATGATTGAGAAAATTTAAATAAATGGGCTTAAATAAGTTATATTTGAATATGCCTAGTCATATTCACTCTGCTAGTTCAAGATAAAGGACCAGTAATGACCCATCAAATTGTGCAATCAAAAAGACATCAAAATTTTCATAGGGAAGAGTGAAAAAAGGACATATGTTACATGATATAGATATGTTTGAAATATATAAAGTTATGTGAAATATATAGAAAAAGACTTGATTAACTCATATATTTTAAAGATTGGACTTTTAACCAAAGCCAAAAATTTGAAAAAAAAAGGTATTTCATTTCTGACTGTCTTAGGAATCCAGTGAAGTAAAACAATGTTAGGCTTATCTGAAAAAGCATCAAAATTTGCCACAAATTTATATTTCCTTTACATAACTGTTGTAGCAATATATTTACAGTTAATGAAGTTTTCCAATGTTCGATCTTGTTTTAATTTTGCAGTTTAATTAGGGAAGATTTCAAAATCTTGATCAATGCAAGTATGTCACTAAAAATGGTGGGTTGATAGAAATAAAACTATTGTTTGTGCTGCAGGAGCTTAGAAAGTTTGAAATAGGATCTTTATCAATTAAGAGATAAAAAGTTGCCATTCAATGTTTTGGTCAGAAATTTCCATGTTTTCTATAGGGACTAGCCTCGCTTTAATGTACAACATTGAACCCTTACAAAACATTAAAAAATAAAAACTGTTAGACTTGAGAGAAATCTTAGACCAATGCACTGGTGCAGTGAATGTAAACATGGTATCAGTATATAGCTGGGCTGTTAATAAAATTGAGAAAGGTAATGGGGAATGTGTCAAAGCGACAACAACCCGACCATAGATTAGACAACAGTCGAAGGCCACCAAAGGGTCTTCAATGTAGCGAGAATCTCCTGCAACCGTAGGTGTCCTTCAGCTGGCCCCTTAAATAATATGTATACTAGTACAGTTATAATGGACATCATACTAAACTTTGAATTATTCACAAGAAACTAAAATTGAAAATCATACAAGACTTACAAAGGACAGAGGCTCCTGACTTGGGACTGGCGCTAAATTGCGGCCGGGTTAAACATGTTTATGAGATCTAAACCCTCCCCTATACCACTAGCTAATGTAGAAAAGTAAACACATAACAATACGCAGGGGTGTGGAAATATTTGTTGTGAGCACTTGTCCCTGGGCAAGTAAAACAAAAATTTTACTTGTCCAGAATTTTTTTTACTTGCCCTGATGATTTCAATAAATATTGAAGTATTTCTTGTTAGCTAATATATGATTCTTACTTAGCACTGTTGTTCATTATAAACACATGAAATTCATTTGTTAATATGTGTAAAAAATTAGGAAATTGATAAACATCAATGGGACAAAACCTAACAGCAAACCAACCAATGAAATGACATGTAAAGAACAATTTTGCAGCAGTTTTTTTAATAAAAATTGTAGCCAGTAGCTACAGATACTAAATTTGAGGACAGTGATTGAAGAAATGTAAACTGAATAATAGATTAACTATTTCTTGATTAATATTTATTATTGTATTGATGGGCAATTAAAACGTCCCTTCTATTTACCACTTGACAACAAATAATGTTGACCTTACATCTATAAATAAGACAAAACTTAATTTATTTTCCGAATTTCCATAGATAGCCAGGGTCAATCTGATATCCACGATGTCTGAAATTCTCGCTTCTGTTTTTTTTTTTAAATACTCTGTGTCCTCCATTTGCATTTAAGGTTTTCTACTCGACTCATGACTCTTTTTGTCTTGCTTGCCCAGCTTTTTATTAAGTACAGTGAAACCTGTCCAAACCGAACACCCACGAGACTTTGCGTTTTGTTCGGTTTTCACAGGTGTTCGGATTATAGAGATAAACGGAAGTTGACACCAAAATAATTTTGGCACTTACTGACACGGGATTATAGGTGACACAATAGACGACAAATTATTTTTGTGTTGATTTAAATGTAAATGTAAAAAATATAAGTAGAGATGATCAACGTTTTGCTTCATTTTTGTTAATAAATCAAACACAACTCCGTCAATCACGCTCGTCGTTGTGAGATGTCCGACAAAGAGAAATTTTGCTTTTGATAATTATTTTCTCATCTATAATTCACTGACTAATTCAGGTTCGCAGACGCTTTCAAATGACGATTCCGTAGTTGAATCTGGAATGTCATTGTACACACGAGTTCTCCACTTAACCTGGTCACCTGCTGATTGATACTTCGACACACGATAAGAGTGAAACAAAAGCAGGGGTCCAGTTTATTCTCGGACTTTATCGTTGCTGAATAGCTAACGGAAGTCTTTGGGAGCATGTGTATCAAATATATAGGGCCTCTAACGAGAATCCGACAATCGAAAGCCATATACCTTGTTGTGTTGCATGACTTCTTAATCCAGTGAAAAGCTTTAAAACTATTATTTAATTAAACAGTTTAGCTACAAAATGGCAGTTGCGAGTTTGTGGTCGTAATTATTTGAGTAACGTGCATTTAACTGATCTGAAAGTTCCTTCCTTGTCATTATCGGCCATGGGGGTAGCTGACCAGTTTAACATTTCTTTACAAAAAATTACTTTAGACATGGACACAAACATGCTAATTAATTTGTAATAACAACTCACCAGTTAATTAACCTCAAATACCCTCTGGGATACTCTGTCTTCCTGTGTTTGTTTAATTAAATCATGCAAATAATTAAAAATGCTTTTTTGTTTTGATTGCTATTGATCGATTTTGACAGGTAATTTTTAAAGACAAATTTACTAACTAGCCTTCAAAAAGCGTTCGGAATTCGGTGTTGACAGGGTTCGGTTTTGTCAGGTTAGATTAACGTTAATTGATAGGGAAATTTTTCGGGACTTTGAAAATTGTTCGGTTTAAACTGAAATTCGTTTTTATCAGGGTTCGGTTTACCCAGGTTTCACTGTATTTATCAATCTGAATCTCGATACAAAATTTAAAGAAATGACACTTCCGGTAAATGATGGATAAAACCTAATCGACAATCCCGGGTCAATGGACAAAGCCAATGCAATGTTACGCGACTCTGGTTCGCATACTTATTTTTATTTATTTTGGTTATTGATCTATTTCAGGTATCATGTAATATTTATCGTCATGAACATTGATGTTTTTACTTGCTGAACATTGGTTTCTTTTACATAAATTAAACATCTTTATACGTTTTGAAATTAATTTTATGTTTTTGTTGGACTTTGTCTTGTAAATTTTTTTACTTGTCCACCGGCAACCAAGACAAAAATAATTACTTCTCCGGTTGTTCAAATGGCGAGTCAGGCATAGCATTTCCACACCCCTAATACGCACATTAAAATTCAGTTCAGGAGAAGTCTGAGTCCGATGTCAGAAGATGAAACAAAATAAGATAAATAAAATGACAATAATACATAAATAACAACAGACTACTAGCAGTTAACTGACATGCCAGCTCCAGACCTCAATTAAACTGATTGAAAGATTATGTCTTCATCATATGAATATCAGGCACAATCCCTCCCCTTAGGGGTTCAGTATCATACTATCTAACTGTGCACCACTTATTGCGGAACCTGTTTTTGTATTGTTATGAGTTACAATTTATGACAAAAATAAGCAAAGACCCATCGAAACAACATCTGATAAACAAATTTAATAATACTTTTAGATATTTGGATGATATTTTGGCTCTCAATAATGACGACTTCAGTATGTATATTAATGAAATTTATCCTGTTGAACTTACTTTAAATAAAGCTAATACTAACAATGACCACTGCCCTTTTCTCGATCTTGATATCTATATCATTAATGGAAAGCTGAATACTAAAATTTATGATAAAAGGGATGATTTTTCATTTCCTATCGTTAATTATTCGTTTTTAGATGGTGACGTTCCCTTGTCACCATCTTACGGTGTTTATATATCTCAACTTGTACGATTCGCTCGTGTGTGTAACAATGTTTTAGATTTTAACGAGAGAAATTTATGTATTACTGAAAAATTATTACACCAGAGTTTTCGATATCACAAACTAGTCAAAACATTTACTAAATTTTATCATCGGTATAAAGACATCATTCGTAAATATAGCTCAACATGCAGACTTCTAATACGTTCAGGTATTTCACATTCAATTTTTTATGGAAATATTCTTTATAAAGCACAAAGGTGTCAGTATTCACCTCAGAAACTTACAAAACCTTTGAATAGACTTATTAAGAAGGGATATAATTACGATACTGTTGTCAAGTCATTAAAGATTGCATATTTTGGCGTTAATATTGAGTCACTGATAAGGTCTTTGCATCGGAACTAAACACATTTATTCTAAAAACAGTTGTTGGCATGACACGGGTTATGTTCTTCTCATATATGTTATGATGGTATGATACTAAACCCCTAACGGGAAGGATTGTGCCTGATGTTCATATGATGAAATCATAATCTTTCAGTCAGTTTAATTGAAGTCTGGAGCTGGCATGTCAGTTAACTGCTAGTAGTCTGTTGTTATTTTCGTATTATTGTCATTTTGTTTATTTTTTTTTGTTACATCTTCTGACATCAGACTCGGACTTCTCTTGAACTGAATTTTAATGTGCGTATTGTTATGCGTTTACTTTTCTACATTGGTTAGAGGTATAGGGGGAGGGTTGAGATCTCACAAACATGTTTAACCCCACCACATTTTTGTGCCTGTCCCCAGTCAGGAGCCTCTGGCCTTTGTTAGTCTTGTATTATTTTAATTTTAGTTTCTTGTGTACAATTTGGAAATTAGTATGGCGTTCATTATCACTGGACTAGTATATATTTGTTTAGGGGCCAGCTGAAGGACGCCTCCGGGTGCGGGAATTTCTCGCTACATTGAAGACCTGTTGGTGACCCTCTGCTGTTGTTTTTTATTTGGTCGGGTTGTTGTCTCTTTGACACATTCCCCATTTCCATTCTCAATTTTATCATAAAATATATGAGAAAAACATAACCTGTGTCATCAGCCAACAACTGTTTTATTCCTTTTTGTCTTATATTTTTGTTTTAAGAATCATAGAAATATATACATGTAGAAAGCAAATGTTAATAGGCAAAATGATCAAAAAGTCAAGATCTAAAACAAATAAGTGAACATTCCCAAAATTGTCAGTTGACCCTTTATTGAAGTTATTGTCCTAAATGACTTTTTTATTATCAGCTTTTTGCATTTTTGCCTATTATTTTGAAAATAGTTGTATCAGTGAAGACATTTGTGTGTCAACAAACTCTTGTTTTACAGTGAAATCTATTGGGAAAGCCAGCCCTAGCCAACCATCATTCAAGAATAAGAAAGGAGGAAATAAAGTATTATATTGTGATAAATTTAAAAGGAATTTAACAAGTCCACCAATAGCAGGTAACAACTATTTGAGTAAAATGTGTTTTTAAAGGATTAGAAAATTCTGCTTGGGATGAATGTAGCTATACAGTCAAACCTGCACTACTGGTCACCTTGTTTCAACAGTCAATTGCAACCAATGGTGGCTTTCAAATCTTTCTTTTTTTTTACTCTATATTATTTTAAGTATTATAAGAAAGATAGAAAGCAAATTTAAATAGACAAAAGATCGAAGAGTCAAGATCTAAAGCAAATGAGTCTTATGGCAAAAATCGTCAGTTGACCCCTTATTGAATTGATTGCCCTTAAATGACTATTTTATTTTCAGCTGTTTACATATTTCCTATTTTATTTTGAAAACATTATATTTATGATCAGCATCTGCAAAATAAGATCTACAAATGGACCATCATGGATGAAATATTTAGTCTACTGATATTGGAGCTTTTTCCCTTTAAAGATTTAGCTCATGACATCTTCCCTTTAAAAGTGCACCAGTGTCCGTCAAATATCTAAATAGGCTGTAATCAAGCTTTTCTCATCACTTTGCATCTGTCATATACTTATAAATAAACTTTTATCAAAATCTTTTCCTCTAAAACTTCTGAGACAAAATTAAGCTGACGTGGTTACAATCATCATTAAGGTATCTTGGAAAAAAATGTGTTAGATGATCCCGCCTGCCAATCAAGATGACAGACATGGCTAAAAAAAGGACATAGGAGTAAAATGCAACTTTTTGTAAACAGTTCTGAAACTAAAGCACTTAGAGCAAATCTGACATGGGATAGAAATGGTCATCAGATTAAGATCAATTAGTCCTGAAAACTTAAGACTAATCAGACAACTGGTTGTTGGATAACTGTCCCTGAATTTGTAATTTTAAGGAAATTGAGCAGTTTTTTGGTTATTATCTAATGTATTATTATAGACAAAGATAATGTATATAAGATCTAAAAAGAAGTTGATATGACAAAAATATTCAATTGACCCCTTAAATTGATATTGCCTTTTAAAGTGAATTTTTAACAATTTTTTCGTAAATTTCTCCAGTTAATCTACGGGGCCAATTAGAATAAAACTAAGCCACAATGCTTATACTATTTATTATGATTTAAACCTTATTTTAAATGATTTTCAAAACCACAGAAGATTCATTTAAGCGACACAGGCTCATGAGAGCTAGCCTCTAGTTTTAAACAAAAATTGCTATTGTTGAAGATGCAGGTGAGCAAGCCCAGCTTGCTAGAGACTCTAGTTTCCCTGCTTCATACTTATGTGTTTGAATTTAAGATAAGAAATCAACTAAATATTTAATCTCCATGTACAACAGAGGTACCACAAGCACCTGAAAATTTGAAGGTGAAGACGAGGACCAATGACAAGTTGACTTTGGAATGGACAAGGCCAAAGGCAATTGGCGATTCAAAGGTTACTGGGTACAATATTTCCCTGAAAATGGTTGATTCTGATGACTGGAAAAAGATTGGACGAGGCAGATCATTTGTCACCTCCTATACCATTAAGAATCTGAAGCTGGACAAACATTATGTATGTAGTGTCAGTGCTGAAAACAAAGTTGGTAAAGGACCAGCAGCCGAGGTAGAGTCTCCTGTTGTTCAACATCAAAAGCCAGGTAAATTGAAGTTCTGTCTGAGTTCATTCAAAATTAAAGGCTGAATTGGATTTTTTTAGTTCCTGAGTGGTTAAGTTAAATTTGAATTATCTGTAACTTTTAAAAGACATGATCAGAAAAGTGCAATTAATGTAAACACCAAATTAATCCAGTGTTCTTATCATTTTCTTACACTATGTTGATACCAGCTGTTATTACTCACATGACTTGATAAAAAAAAAATCTCCATTGAAAATATGGGAAAAAAATATTATATTATGTTCTAACTTTCTCATTCAAAGTTTAGGAATTTTGTTTTCAGCTCACCTGGCTCAAAGGGCCAAGTGAGCTTTTCTCATTACTTGGCGTTCGTCATTGTCGGCGTAACTTTTCACATTTTGAACATCTTCTAGAGAACCACTGAATGAAATGGAACCAAACATAGCATGAATGATCCTTATGAGGTGTTGACCAAGTGTTGTTAGTTTGTAGCTGATCCATTATCCAAGATGGCTGCCAGCAGAGGACTTAGTTAAACTTAGTACCCTATGGGAAATACTTACAAATGTCTTCTTTTAGAGAACCACTAAATGGAATGAAACCAAACATAGCATGAATGTTCCTTATGAGGTGTTGACCAAGTGTTAACACTCAGGCCTCTACAATAACTTTTTTTTCAACTTGTCCTGTAGGACAAGCACATACCAAAATTTACTTGTCCGAATGAAATTGTTACTTGTCCAAAAATTTATTAAAAATAACCTTTTTTACATTTTTAGTTGATTAAAGGAACAAAACGAATTTAAACAATATAACAGAATTTGATGTATTTTTTAAAAAATACTTTTCAAAAATATGAGTCAAGTACAACTGCGAAACTAGTCATATCACAGGAATTAGGTTCTAGCTTCCATCAATGCTAGTCTCATCAGATTCTTAATCATGAGGCACCATCTGATAGGCCTGTACACTCATTGGATTTGTATTCTGTTTATTTTTTTTTGAGTTAAAAAAAAAGTTTATTCAAATGCAATCAATAAAAAGAAGATAAGCCATCATAAGGTCTGATTGCCAATGAGACAACTCTCTGCAAAAGACCAAATGACACAGAAATTAACAACTATAGGTCACCATATTGCAAGTAATGTTTTTTTCTACTTATGATCAAATATGATTTTGTGAATTTTATGGTAAATAAAAAAAAATATTTTTGTGAAAAAATTACCGGTATGGTATTTATTATAAGGAACAGAATAAGGTAGCAAATGAGGTTCAAATGAGGTACAGATTTGTCTTGGTCCCAAAATGTCTCCTGCCTTGTCAAACTGTCTATCAATCATGTCTACTAAATATGTCTTCTACGGTGCCAAACTGTCTCTTAAACAATTGGAGCTGAATCTTTCGAGGTGACGAACTGTCCTGTAAAGTTACCTTTTCTACAAAGCGCATCATTGATTCCGATCAGTAAGACTGTTTTCTGAGAATAGTATTCCTTTTACCTGTTAAAAAGTACCTGACAAAGAACCAGTTAAAAATTATCGATTGCAAGTAAACATGTTGAAGAAAAAGGTTTTGCATTTGAATAAACAGAATACAGAAACATGTCAAATTAATATTTGTTTTTTCTTGTTTTTGTTGATAATAAAATACTTTGTTTATCAAAGTTGGAATAAATTTATTTTCTGCAGAATAATTGTACTTGTCCCGAGGGACAAGCTTGATCCAGCTTTTACTTGTTCGACCTTTTTTCCCTCTGGTACCGGACAATCGGATAAGCGTTATTGTCGAGGCCTGGTTCTTACTTTGAAACCGATCCATTATATAAGATGGCCACAAGCAGGGACTTGGTTTAACATAGGACCCTATGTATGGCGCGGAATCAGGGTCAAAAATACTTATTTACGTATAAACATAATTATTTCTGTATATACGGAATTCGATTTATGTATATACGTAAATCGAATTCCGTATATACGTTAATCAAATTCTGTATATACAGAAATAATTACGTATATACGTAAATCGAATTCCGTATATACGTTAATCGATGGTTTAACATAGGACCCTATGGGACATACGTACAAATGTACTGAATAGAATGAAATCAAACATGGCATGAATGTTCCTTATGAGGTGCTGACCAAGTGTTGTTATTTTGTAGCTTTTCCATTATCCAAGATGGCCACCAGGGGGGACCTAGTTTAATATAGGACCCTATGGGAAATACATACAAATGTTTTATTTTAAAGAACCACTGAATAGAATGAAACAAAATTTATCATGAATGTTCCTTATGAGGTACTAAACAATGTGTTGTTATTTTGAAGCCGTTCCATTATTTAAGATTGCCGCCATTGGGGGACTTATTTTAACATGGGATCCTATGGGAATTACATACAAATGTCTTCTTTAAGAGAACTACTGATCAAACATAACAATATTAAATCAAATTTGGCCTAAAACATCATTATAAGTATCTGTTACAATTTTTTATTTACATTTTTAATATTATTTCAAAATTCCAAGTATAGAATCAGGTGAGCCACACAGGATCTTGAGATTCTCTAGTTTATATATGGTTCAAAACATTTTTGGATTGATTTTGGAAGTTATGGTCCAAACTCTTCTCCACGTTGTTGTTAGCATCGGTGTAAGTATAAATATAATCTTTCTGAAACTGCTTATTTAAATTTTTCAGCTATTTTTTTTATGTGAGTTCCTACTACTGTCCCACTATAACATAGTCTTTTAAGTGTACTTTTTGTGTTGAATACTTTTATTCCCAACCTACGTTCGTCCCTGTCCTGCTTCAGGTTAAAGTTTTTTGTCAAGGTAGTTTTTGATGAAGCTGAAATCCAATCAACGTAAAACTTAGTACACTTGTTGCTTATGATATGATCTTTCTAATGTTAAAGCCAAATTAGACTTTTGACCCCAATTTCAAGGTCCACTGAACATATAAAATGAAAGTGCCAGTTTCAGGTTAAAGTTTTTGGTCAAGGTAGTTTTTGATGAAGCTAAGGTCCAATCAACTTGAAACTTAGTACACCTGTACCTATATATGGTATGATCTTTCTAATTTTAATGCCAAATTAGATTTTTACCCAAATTCATGGTCCATGGAATATGGAAAATAATGTGCGAGTGGGGCATCTATGTACTTTGGACACATTCTTGTTTTCAGGCAGTTGTGCAGTGCAAAAGTATATGTATCAACTGGTTGTTTTAAGTGAATGTACCTATGTGTAGTTACAAGTTGGGCTAATTTGCTGATAACAGAATCAATATTTATACCAAATAAAACAATATTTAAAGATTTAATTACAGTGTTAAATAGGTAACCTTAAAAATATGAACATAAGTTATAAGTATAACAACCTGATAATGAACATAAGTATAACAAACATGAACAATTCAACAAATGTCATAAGTATAACAAACATGAACAATTCAAAATATGTCACAAGTGTAACAAACATGAACAATTCAACATATGTCATAAGTAGAACAAACTTGAACAATTCAACATATGTCATAAGTATAACAAACATGAACAATTCAACATATGTCACAAGTATAACAAACATGAACAATTCAACATATGTCATAAGTATAACAAACATGAACAATTCAACATATGTCATAAGTATAACTAACATCAGGTTGTTGATTTTAAGGGTGTTTATCATATACTATAGTTAATCTATCATATTATCATGATTATTGTTCAAAATTCAGGCCATACTGGTAATTTAGAACTTTTTTTTTACAGTGAAAGCTATTGAGAAAGCCAAAACAAGCAAACAATCTATCAAAGATAAGAAAGAAAATGAAGCGCTATATAGTGATGTAGTCAAAAAGAATTTAACTAGCAGACCAATAACAGGTAAAAAATGATTGAGAAAATTTAAATAAATGGGCTTAAATAGGTTATATTTGAATATGCCTAGTCATATTCACTCTGCTAGTTCAAGATAAAGGACCAGTAATGACCCATCAAATTGTGCAATCAAAAAGGCATCAAAATTTTCATAGGGAAGAGTGAAAAAAGGACATATATTACATGATATAGATATGTTTGAAAATTACAAAGTTATGTAAAATATATAGAAAAAAGACTTGATTAACTCACATTACTTTTGGACAATTTTCTCATTTTTTATAAACCTTAGAAAACCATTCTCAGTCATATTGGTACCGTTTAGTTATTGTTATTTTCAATAAGTTGCTTCTAAATAAACTGAAGTTATTGATCTTAAATGAAAATATATCTTTTTGATTCCTAT
Source organism: Mytilus edulis (assembly GCF_963676685.1). Lineage (NCBI taxonomy): Eukaryota > Metazoa > Mollusca > Bivalvia > Mytilida > Mytilidae > Mytilus > Mytilus edulis. The sequence continues at coordinate 26,918 of NW_027268406.1, forward strand.
TGTCTTAATTTTTTTTTAAGAATCATAGAAATATATACATGTAGAAAGCAAATGTTAATAGGCAAAATGATCAAAAAGTCAAGATCTAAAACAAATAAGTGAACATTCCCAAAATTGTCAGTTAGCCCTTTATTGAAGTTATTGTCCTAAATGACTTTTTTATTATCAGCTTTTTGCATTTTTGCCTATTATTTTGAAAAAAGTTGTATCAGTGAAGACATTTGTGTGTCAACAAACTCTTGTTTTACAGTGAAATCTATTGGGAAAGCCAGCCCTAGCCAACCATCATTCAAGAATAAGAAAGGAGGAAATAAAGTATTATATTGTGATAAATTTAAAAAGAATTTAACAAGTCGACCAATAGCAGGTAACAACTATTTGAGAAAAATGTGTTTTTAAAGGATTAGAAAATTCTGCTTGGGATGAATATAGCTATACAGTCAAACCTGCACTAATGATCACCTTGTTTCAACAGTCAATTGCAACCAATGGTGGCTTTCAAATCTTTCCTTTTTTTTACTCTATATTATTTTACGTATAGAAAGATAGAAAGCAAATTTAAATAGACAAAAGATCAAAGAGTCAAGATCTAAAGCAAATGAGTCAACATGGCAAAAATCGTCAGTTGACCCCTTATTGAATTGATTGCCCTTAAATGACTATTTTATTTTCAGCTGTTTACATATTTCCTATTTTATTTTGAAAACATTATATTTATGATCAGCATCTGCAAAATAAGATCTACAAATAGACCATCATGGATGAATTATTTAGTCTACTAATATTGGAACTTTTTCCCTTTAAAGATTTAGCTCATGACATCTTCCCTTTAAAAGTGCACCAGTGTCCGTCAAATATCTAAATGGGCTGTAATCAAGCTTTTATTATCACTTTGCATCTGTCATATACTTGTAAATAAACTTTTATCAAAATCTTTTCCTCTAAAACTACTGAGACAAAATTAAGCTGACGTGGTTACAATCATCATTAAGGTATCTTGGAAAAAAAATGTGTTAGATGATCCCGCCTGCCAATCAAGATGACAGACATGGCTAAAAAAAGGACAGTGGAATAAAATGCATCTTTTTGTAAACAGTTCTGAAACTAAAGCACTTAGAGCAAATCTGACATGGGATAGAAATGGTCATCAGATTAAGATCAATTAGTCTTGAAAACTAATCAGACAACCGGTTGTTGGATAACTGTCCCAGAATTTGTAATTTTAAGGAAATTTAGCAGTTTTTTGTTTATAATCTAATGTATTATTATAGACAAAGATATTAATGTATATAAGATATAAAAACAAGTTGATATGACAAAGATATTCAATTGACCCCTTAACTTGATATTGCCTTTTAAAGTGATTTTTTTCGTAAATTTCTCCAGTTAATCTACGGGGCCAATTAGAATAAAACTAAGCCACAATGCCATCCAACTAACATGGCAATCATGTCTGAATAAAGTACATAGGGATTTACTATTGAAGTGTAAGGGAAAATTGTTAAAAAACCCAAAACAATTTCAAATAGTCATAACTTGAAAACTAATTTAAATAATGATAAGGGGTCTTCAGTAAGTATTGTCTAAGTCGAGATACTTGTGGGATAACCTTTTTAAATTTAATTATTAGGGTATCTTATCAGGGGTCGAATTTAAGCTTTTTTGTGTACTAGCCAGCCGGACCAGTGGACTGAAAACTCTACTGGTCCGGCTCCAAATCTACTGGTCCTGCAAAAATGACATTAATTTGACAAACACTAATATAAATGACAGATGTTTAATTTTATTTTGATGCTTTTGTTTACATAAGTTAGACAGTAACAAAGGAATTTCCACATTTTGTATTGTTGTGAAGGACGCTCACCCGAGATATTAATTAACTTGATCAATTGTAATACCCCCCAGTATCGTGTAATTGATTTCACAGGTAAATTGTTTTGTAAACAAACGGAGATTGCCATGCAATCAGTGATTTTTATCGACAAATTTCTACTGGTCCGCCGGACCACCAGATGACAAAATCTACTGGTCCGACGCAAATTTTACTAGTCCCGGACTACCGGACTAGCGCTAATTTCGACCCCTGTATCTTATACTATTTATTATGATTTAAACCTTATTTTACATGATTTTCAAAACCACAGAAGATTCATTTAAGCGACACAGGCTCATGAGAGCTAGCCTCTAGTTTTAAACAAATATTGCTATTGTTGAAGATGCAGGTGAGCAAGCCCAGCTTGTTAGAGACTCTAATTCCCCTGCTTCATACTTATGTGTTTGAATTTAAGATAAGAAATCAACTAAATATTTAATCTCCATGTACAACAGAGGTACCACAAGCACCTGCAAATTTGAAGGTGAAGATGAGGACCAATGACAAGTTGACTTTGGAATGGACAAGGCAAAGGCAATTGGCGATTCAAAGGTTACTGGGTACAATATTTCCCTGAAAATGGTTGATTCTGATGACTGGAAAAAGATTGGACGAGGCAGATCATTTGTCACCTCCTATACCATTAAGAATCTGAAGCTGGACAAACATTATGTATGTAGTGTCAGTGCTGAAAACAAAGTTGGTAAAGGACCAGCAGCCGAGGTAGAGTCTCCTGTTGTTCAACATCAAAAGCCAGGTAAATTGAAGTTCTGTCTGAGTTCATTCAAAATTAAAGGCTGGATTAGATTTTTTTAGTTCCTGAGTGGTTAAGTTAAATTTGAATTATCTGTAACTT
>NW_027268407.1:0-25443 GCF_963676685.1 Mytilus edulis
TAGCAATTTCGTATTTATACATATATTTTCGTGAATATGACATTTATTTGATACAGAAGATACAACTATAAAAAGCTTTGTCAAAGATCATGTCAAATATCATATAATCTTAATTGAACTACAAGGAGAATAAAATAGATTTATTTCTTACAGTGTGACACAGTCAGCTTGGATTGGTCTTACAGACAAGGTTTCAGAATCTTACCTCATGTGGACAAACAACCAATCAGTAGTCAACTACAATCCTGTTGGTACTGCCCCAGAAACAGACTGCATAACAGTAGACAAAACAGGTTCCTGGTCTCACTACAGTTGTCAAGAATCCAACTACTATATTTGCCAATATTCTTTAAGAGGTAGTTAATTTCATTGTTAAATAATTGAGAAAAGTGATTCATGGATACAAAATCTTACTTATGTATCTGCCAGTATTGTTTATAGATAACATACAGAAATGTCTAACCATAGATAAATCTGGTTTTCAGACTTCCTAAAGAATGTTACTGCTATATCTGATTTTGCTCTTTTACAAGGAATATTGAATTCCTGATAAGTACAAATGTAATATATATTGTATACCACTTAAAAGATTTCTGTTTTTAAAATTCTTTGTCCTGTCCAAATTTGACCAAAGGTACTGAAGCAAACTTTTTCTGAATAATAATGATTATTTTCTTGCTATACTTGTTATGAATGTTGTTAGAATGTCTTCATATCCTATCTTTTTTCAGAAACTGTAAAGATACCAACATATCTAGCAGGGATTGGTCGTTTGGTATCGGTTGGGTCAACATATAGCTTGACCTCAATGGCCTCCGCCAGTTTGCCAGCCAATGCTGTATCCATTACAAATACGTTTCCAGGTATGTATACACAACTTTAAGTTGTTCTTCTAAATGATTCAACAACAAGATACAATGCTAAGTAGTTTTGATGGCTGCAACTTTTTCATAATAGACAGTTGTTGATTGCATGCAAGAAAACTGATAAACATCTTGATGAGTTTAGATGACATAAGTTAGCAGTAATTGCTCTAATACATTTATTAATTACAAAAGTGAGACAAGCTTTGTAAATTAGTTTTAAAGCATTTAGAAATCTTAATATAATTTTGTGATAATATTTTGTAGTAAACGCATTTGCTGGTATGTTTTAAATACATTTTTTTTATTTAGCTGCATTTTTCATTCTACCGCTTGCTGTTTGCACAAAATACTAGATCTGATTTCATAGAAGACAGTCTCTTTAACCTTGTTCTTTTGAATAGATTTAATGCAGTGTCTATGATTATTTCCCTCATTTAATCTATTACATTATTGTTGAGAGAAAACTTGCATCTTTTGCGCTTTTTTAGTTAGGCACAATCTTCTTTTTTGCTTGTTATACATTAGCTTCTTATACTATAAAAAAATCAAATTACCACCTAACGGTAAGTTTAATGAGATACATTGGCATGCCATCTTCCCAATTTTAACAGATGATGATATCCTTTTTTAGCCCGCCATTATGGCCAAAAGCAATTGCCATCGCCTGTTGTCTGTCGTCTATGTTGTTGTCCGTTATCTGTAGTATAAACTTTTGAAAATACTGATCTAATTAAATCAAATCATTCATAAAATTTAAATAAATGATTGTTAGGTCATCTGGTGTAAAGTTTATGTTTTTTTTGTTCCTGCCAATCAACAAACATGGTTGTCATGGCTAAAAAATGGAAGATAAGGATAAAATTCAGTATATGTTTTATATCGTGCTAACTATGATATATAGAAAACATCTAAATAGTACAAAAAGCACTGAATGTTTTTGTGTATGACAGCTTAAGGGGAACAAGTTATAATAAGTCAATGATTTTTGGCATGCAATTATTGTATTTTCATTTCTACAGAGACTATTTGACCATGCATCTTCAGTTATGGTTCATTGGTTTCGAATTTTGTTCATAGAATAGAGCTTAGGTATTGCCATTTTGATTTCAACTTGTAAAATTTTTGATTTCAACTTGTAAAATAATAGCATATAGGAGAGACATATTTCAGTGTCAACATTTTTTGAACTTTTTCTACTATAGATTGTAAATCACAAAAACGATCAGCAATACAAGATCTAAAAAATATGTTTATTATTCTTAGTTAAGAGCTTTTAAGTATATTAAATACCTATTTACAAGTTTTTGCCCTTTATAAAGAAAACTATTACAGATAAGTAGAACAGTTTTGCATCTTATTTTTAAAACTATAATAGAGATGTAGGTAACTGCATATAGCAAAAATTATCAGCAATATAAGATGCATATGAAGGTGAGCCTTTAAGGATCTAAAGAGCCTCTTGTTTTACAGTGTTGTCTGTTTTAGTGTGTACCTTCTGTGTGACTTGTTTTCCTTAGTTTTGCTAGTAGAAATACTTATATATCATCTTTCTTACCAGTATTTAAAGAGATGCTTCCTTAAGGATATTAACTATAAGGGTCAAAACCATTTATATTGCCTTTCTATGTTGAAGACTGTACTTTGACCTTATGGTTTACTTTTATAAATTGTGACTTGGATGGAGAGTTGTCTCATTGGCTCTCATATCACAACTTCTTATATCTATTTCATGATACCAATCATAAGTACTACATGTACAACCTGTCCATTTATGTCTTTCCACCATTTCTGCAATTTCAGCTGTCAGAGGATGGCAATTTTTTCACCTTTTCATCTAAGTTGTATCTGTGGCAATTATGTTATCAGCAGCAAATAATTTGAAATGTATTTTGTTTTCATTAATAAATTGATAATTTAAGATAGGTAGTACATATAATAATTTTATAGCATTGGTAACATCTGTTTTATTAATTTTGATAATAATTTGGTGATGGTCTTTATAATACTTTTTGTCTTGTCGCTATAATTATTGGAAATTCTATTTTCTGATTTTCTATTTTCTTTTTTTTAGGATTATGGTTTTCCCACGGAGGAGAAATACAGCAGTGGAATTTCAGAACTAATGCCTTGACAAAAGATACTGTTATCTCCTTCCAAGTCTACACACCAATATGTTCCTCAGGAACACTAATTAAACCAGGTAAATTCCTTAGTCAGTACATTGATATGTTCCCAAGAAGCACTTACAAAACCAGTCTTAGTCGATATATTGATGATGCGTTCCTTAGGAATACTTATAAACACAGGTAAATCCCATAGTCAATACATTGATATGTTCATCAGGAACAATTATATAACTAGGTAAATCTCATAGTCAATACATTGATATCATCCTCAGGTATAATCCCTTCTAGTGATTAAGTACATCAATATGTTCCACAAAACCAGTATATGTATAACCTTAACATCATTACTCAATGAGACAGTTTCCCTACAACACAAAAACCAAAACATATATCCTGTTCATGGTTCATTGATTGACCAGTTTAAAAAAATCTTTGAAATTGACCTTGATAACAGAAATCTTTAACAATTTGATTATTTAAAATAAGTTACACAGGCAAGACATTTCACTGTATCCACTGCTGTTGATATCTTATATATTCACATATATATTGCAATATTGGATGAATTTACTTAAAAAATCTTAATTTTAGTTGATGTTAAAAATTTAAAAATTTATGTTCATTTTGTTTTAGGCTGTGATGGGAATGGTGCCAGATATGCTTCCTGCTCAAGTACTGTAACCACCTGTAGTGCTACACCTTATTGTAATGAAGGGAAAGAAAGTTGTTATCACACCAATGACTGTATCCCAGTCTCTGACCCTTGTAATTGTAACCAGTTAGACAGCACAACATATCCCTATTGTAGTACCCCATTTGTTGGAGATCAACCAAAGTATCGACTTGTAGGACAGACTGTAGTTAATCTACCTAGTGGTCCAGCGGGATATTTTTCAGTAAATGCTGATGGATTGACAGTCAGTGAGGGAGACATCATTGCGTTCCAGACAAACAATAGCGTTGATGTTATATTATGTGATAGCACTGATTTAAAACTGCTTCAGAATATACTGCAAAAAATCCAAACTTCTTGGATGGCTGTTGGTGATGAAGTAGATATGTCATCATCTGCCTCACCATGGCGTAACAATACTGCATGTTACTTCCAGGCAGTTTATACTATTCCAGAGACAGTTACATTACCTCCTTCTTTACAGTATTCTACCGTAGCTGGATCATACACTTACGAGTTAAGTCTTCCAAATGATAACGTTGCGAAATCCTGTACATTTACCGTAGAAGAAGAAGTTGGAGATTTAGACTGGATATATCCTACCATCCAATCAACAAGCGGAGGTACCAGTACATTTTATGTTGAAGCCGATGTTCAAACATACTTAGTATTTGCAGCTAAGAGAGGTACAAATCTACAGGTTTCATGGTCAGTTGACGGGAATGATTACACATCTACCTTCCAGTCTTCATGTCCAAGTAGTGTAACATCAGAAGTTGGAACTGTATGTGATAGAACTAATTACTGGATATCTGAACCATTTGCCTACCTACAATATACATTTCCTTATAATAGTGGCACATCTGTACCAGTTGTTATCACAGTAAATAATACGGTTGGGTCATCGACACAAACATTTGCTAGCAAAGCCTTTCAGCCTCTTTCGCTTGATTTTAACCTGACAGACTTTAGTAATGGATACCTTGTTGAAGTAAATAAGGCCATAGACTTTACAACTACCGTTAGCAGTGGAAATCCAACAACATTTGATTATTATGTAAATGGAACTAAAGTGCACACTTCAGCAACTTCTGGAACGTTCACATATACATTCACTGCAAAAGATTACTATGAAGTCACGGTGGAAATATCAGATGGCTTCAAAACAGCTAACAAGTCTATTAGTGTGACCAGTAAATATGCAGCAGATGTCCAAAGTCTAACCTTAGTTGGAGTACCTACGACAGCAGCAGTAAGCACTGCCGTTCAGTTTCAAATTACTTGTACTGTAAATGCTCAAGCTTATGTTACAGTTCAGTGGGAATTTGAAAGTGGTACAGTTTCAGAGTCATTGGAAACTACAACAACTTCCCTTACTCTTAGCAAATCCCACACACATACAATGAATGGAACATATACATTCAGATTAACAATCACTGACGACTTTGGTACTGTAGCAACTCAAACTCAGACAATCCGTGTTGTGGAACACTTACCATCTGTTTCCTTATCAGCCAGTTTCACATCAATTATGACTGGATCCAGCATTGATTTTATCGCAACTGTTCCTGATATAGCTTCCAAAGATTATGGAACATTGTCATATACCTTTGATTTTAACGATACTACGACTGAAGTTAGTCCGTCAAAAGAAAAAGTTCACACTTTTGGTACAGCTGGAACCTATTACATTACAGTTCAAGTTTCAAATCAAGCTGAAATTGTGCAAGATACAGTTATTGTTGGAGTATTTGATACAATAACAGGATTAACAATTACCGCAGACAGAATAGTCCAAGTATCTACCACGACATCTATAACAGCATCTGTAACAACTGGAAATGCCTTGACATACAGCTTTGAAATATCTGACAATGCTTTGTCATCTGGAAATATAACTGACAATGTTTACAATCCATCTTTGTCTAAGACTGGTCACTTCAATATAACCTTGAGGGCTTGGAATGACCTCAGTAGTGCAACAGTAACCAAGGAACTGTATGTTGTGGATACGTCAACTTTAGAAATTATTGGATTCGAACACAGTGCATATCAAGCTACAAATACTCTGCTTGCTGTTACAGTGGATGTACTATATTATGATATCAATGATTTGACCATAACATGGACATTTGATGGTAACCTTGTCAAGGGCATTGGAGGTCTTACTACATCCTATACATTTACAACACCAGGAATCTTCAACTTTACTGTAGTTATGCAGTCAAGATTAAATATGGCTGTAGTGGTATCTGGTTATTCTACTGTGGAAATACAGGACTCTGTAGCAGGACTTATAGTTTCCAATGATGGTCCGGTGGGACTGGCTTCAACTGGTTCTGCTGTTGTTACAGTCACAGCATCAACAACAGGTGGTGATAAGTTACAATACACATGGGATACAGGAGGAACAGTTCAAACAACTACAAGTAACTTTATTACGTTAACTAAATCAACAGAAGTTTCTGAAACTGTTGTCGTGATGGTTTGGAATGATGTTAGTTCACAAAATGGGACAACAACATATAAAGTTCAGTATGCTGTTGAAGGGTTGAAAATTACATGTCTTAATTGTACGGAGAGCAGTGGTGTCACTTATCTACAATCCACGAAAACAGCATCATTTGTTGCCTCTTTGACATCAGGATCTAACGTAACATATAACTGGTCATTTGGTGACACAGGATCAGGAACAGGAATATCTCAGACTCATTCATATACCTCAGCAGGAACATATACCATCACAGTGTCAGGTGTCAATGATGTCGGCACTGTTATAGCAACATTCAATATTACTGTTCAAGAGGAGATAACCAGTGCTTCAATTAACTGTACAAATAGTACCAAATTTGTCAACTCCACATTTATCTTACAAGCCAATCCTGTTGGTGGAAGTGATATCACTTATGCATGGCAGGATTGTGGAACATGTGCTCAGAACTATCAGACCTCAGATGTATACACAACAGGCACTTACTATCAGTCTGGAACTTACATTGTATCAGTCAAGGCATTGAATCAAATAAACTTTGTGGTGGCATCAAAATTTATCTCAGTAATAGATTATATAACTAATGTTACTGTGACCTCCAACTTGATTCAAGGTCAGTATGCAGCGAAAGGTCAGGCTTATACATTTGCAGCCGTAGCAAATACTGATAACTCTCATATGTATTATACATGGAAGATCAAGACAGGGACAACAACTTTGTACTCCTCACCAGTACACATATACAAAAATTTCACCTACACATTCACTAATTCTCTGCAGTATGAAGTTGAAATCCGAGTTTGGAATACTCTATCAAGTGAATACACTGCTACTGTTGATGTTATGGTGGAAGAAGAAATATCTGGTGCTTACATTTATTTAGATAAGACATCGCCAATAGCAACAGGGGAAGTTTTATTAGTTGCTGCCATGACATCAACTGGAACTGAACTTTCATACAAATGGATTCTACAGAATTCAACAGGACAGTATACACTGAATGAAACAGCGAAGTCTTTTACCTATACTTTCAGTGATAAAGAAGATTATGTATTTATCTTAGAAGTGAGTAATGATTTAGGCATGGAGACTGTAAATAATTCAATCAGTGTTATGGAAGCTGTAACTGGTGTCAACATCAGCTCAGTTGTCAACGAATCTTATCCCTATATTGCTGTAGACTCATATATAACATTTACAGCAGTAATTGGCACAGGAGAAAGTTACACAACAACCTGGACATTAGCAGATGGTATTTCTACAGCACTTACACACGGTGGAATCAACTTTCCATACAATTTTACCACATCTGGTACTTTTACGATTACAGTCACTGTACAGAATCTTGTTAGCACTGATTCTTATTCCTTCACAGTCTATGTTCAAGGTTCTATTGCATCGCTCACCTTGGTGGCAAACACAAGTTTGGCTGAGACTGGACAGTCTGTACAATTTACTGCTAATTACAACACAGGGGCAGATAATTTGGTGTTTGAATGGACAATAGAAGGAACTGTGATTAATGGAACATCTGATACCTTGTCACATATATTTAATACCGCTGGCACATTTACAGCTCATATAAAAGTGTACAATCATATTAGTCAGATGACAGCCGTAGTAAATGTGGTCGTGGAAGTACCTATTTCTGGTTTTGGTATAACAGATTGCAATGCAGTTCAGGAGATCAACAATGCTGTATCAGCAATCTTCAACGTAACTCAGGGAACAGATGTAACGTATAATTACAGGCTGGACACGGAATCTTCATCCTCCATTACAGGCTCTGGATCTTCAATATTATACACATATACAACAACAGGACTGTATAATTTGTATGTGAATGCTACTAATCAGGTCAGTCAGGAATCACATCAGTGCTTGTTCACAATTATAGGACCTATATCAGGTCTCGCTGTTGATACTACCAACTCCAATTTCTTTGTGAACTATACAGTACATTTCCAGGTCACAGGAAATAACCTTATTGGAGTTACATATAATTGGAGGTTTTCACCAATAAATGAAAATATCACTACATCAGACAGCTTACTACAGAAGATATTTACAACGTCGGCAACATACCAGTATGAATTAGAAGTCTCAAATGGCATAAGTTCTGCCACAATATCAGGAACATTTTTCATAGATCCTCTACATTGTGATGCAATGAATGTGGCAAAGGGAGGTCAATCAGAGAAGATCAGAAAGAAATCATCAACATCTACTTTCGAAGTCACTGTTGACAAAAAGGGGTGTACATCTTACACTCTAAAGTATGATTGGAAGGTTTACAATTCTTTGACAGGTTGTGCTGGAGCTCTCAATATTCAAGTCACTTTAGACTCAGCCACCGTTACAAATACTCCCAAACTAATGCTAGACAGCAAGCAAGATATCGGTTCATACTGTGTACAGCTGACCACTTGGTACGATGACACGCCATTGATTCAAACAATTGGATACAACTTGACTGTGGTGGATTCCAACCTTATAGCCATCATTGCTGGGGGTAGTAAGCTGAAGTATCCACAGTCAAGTGACATTATCGTGGATGGAAGTGGATCATTTGATCCTGACAGTAGTTCCACTACTCTACAGTACAGCTGGGGATGTTCAGCCACTTATCCGCTGGTGAGTTTATATACAATTTATTTTTTACTATTTTAATCTATTGTAACAACGGGCATTGACGTTTTCTTCATCTTGCTTTTATTTTAACCTTACCTTTTGTCTGATTTTTATACCACCCAAAAAAAATTTTGGGATCTTATAATGGTATGATGTTGTCGTCTGCGTCGTCTGCGTCGTTGTCCGAAGACACATTGGTTTCCGGATAATAACTTTAGTTTAAGTGAATAGATCTTCATGAAATTTTTTCAGAAGGTTCAATACCACAAAAGGAAGGTTGGGATTGATTTTGGGGATGATGGTCCCAAGGGATTAGGTATTAGGGGCCCAAAAGGGGCCCAAAACAAGCATTTTTCTAGTTTCAGGATAATAACTTGTGTAGAAGTATTTCAATTGCTCTGAAATCATACCGCAATGTTTAAAACCACAAGTAGAATGTTTGGATTCATTTTAGGGGTTATGGGGCCAAAGTTTAGAAATTAAGGGCCAAAAAGGGGTAAAAACAAGCATTTTTCTAGTTTCAAGACAATAACTTATGTGTAATTGTATGGATCTCTCTGAAATTGTACAACAATGTACCAGATAACAAAGGGGAGGCTGGGATTAAGTTTTGGGTTAATTGCCCAAAATGTGTAGGAATTGGGGGCCAAAAAAGGGCCAAAAAGAAGCATGTTTCTAGTTTCCAAACAATCAATAACTTGTGTTTAAGTGTATGGATTTCTCTGAAATTGTACTACAAGGTTCAATACTGCAATGGAAAGCATAGGATTGAGTTTAAGGGTTATTGCTCCAAGGGGGTTTCAAAAAGTGGGGGGGGGGGATTTTTTGTTTACCATTTTTTGAAGGGCTTCCTTTTTTTAAAATTTTTTCAATTTTCGAATTTAATGAAAAGTTTCAAGAAGAAATCTTCAATTACACAGTATTGTGCAATAGATTTGTTAGATCTTTCATCATTAATTTTGTGACAAAAACCTATATTATGTGAAAAATTTGATCACAATCCAAATTCAGACAGAATCAAGCTTGAATATTGTGACCAAAATTGCCCTAACTGTTCAGGGTTCAACCACTGGAGTCGTATAAAGCTGTGCCCTGTGGAGCACCTGTTTTTTTTTTTTATCTAATTGTGAATTTGACTTTTACATTATTTCAACCTGCATATATAATTTTAACTTGTTTTTAATACTTTAACTCTCTAGTTTTGCAATATTCTAACAAATGTGTTACTTGCTTTTGGAATGCTCATGAATTGTAATGAATTAACTTGTATAAAATCAGTCTTAACAATGAAAACTTGAGTATGACTGTATAACTAACACTTCTGACGTCATGTACAAACTACATCTATTTATTGCTTTCCTTATTGTTGTAATTATTTTAAAAGCTTAACCTTTTCTTGTTTTCTTTATAACCATTTGTCTTCGTAGATTTTGTAGTACATGTACTTAAAGTAGAATTTGTTCTTAGCTTTTTATGACAAAACATTATGATTCTTCAAATATGTTGAACTATTCACCCATTGTATTCAAGGCCACCTTTTTAATTTTATAGATTTTTAGAGCACATGATTATGTGATAGTAAATACATGTTTCATTTACATTTTTTATAGCAATTTGTGAAAGTAAATTTTAGACATTGAAATCAAAATTTGCCAGTAAGTAAGTAAGTAAGTAATGACTTTATTTAAAGAGGGTGACTCAATTAGCTTTCGCTAATCTACCTTGAGGCCCTCCTGAGTTTATACAATTTTAAGAAGTTATAGTTGATTTTAAATGGTCAAATTTAAAACAATCTAGAAAAAAATGAAGATTTGTGAGAAAATTGGGGAACAAATGAATGGTTTTTGGTATAAATGTTTAAATTAATTTAAAAAACAAATCAAAATTGGATTCTTGTTTATTTTGTTGGATTATTTCTACTTCAGAAATTGGCCACACATTCATTGTTGACTGCTACATGAATAATTCCTGATTTTCATTATCTTTTCCTTTTAGGGTCATCTCTCTTTCAAACTGGCTCTTATAACTTATTATAAAATCATAGAAAATGCCTTTTAATAATTTTTATACAACCACAAAAATTAAAAAAAAATTTAGTATGTAAATATTTTATTTCTCTGAAAAGAAACTTTAAAAAAATAAATATGATGGGTTTTAACTTATATGATATCATTATGAAGTGTTAGATGATGAAAAAATCTGGAAAAATATGTTATACAAATAAAACCTATATAGGGTGATAATTTAAAACATATTACAGTAGAATCATGGTTGTTTGTCATTACTTTTAATGTTGTATAATATTTCTCTGCTGTTTACCAGGATGCAGGACATTTTACAGTAAGATAGTTATTAACTTTGTAGCTAGCTTCAAGTTTATGGTTACACACATATATAGCTTTTCAGCAAAGCATATTGGGATGTGGAAACTTTCAAAGATAATATGGCAAAGATATATTTTTGGGGGAAACATAATGATGATAATTTATATATTGATAGTATTCTTTCTGATGAATTAGTGAAAAAATAAAAGGCATATTATCTTTGAATATATTAAAATGCAACTGAAAGATTGATAGATTGTTAATGCACACATATCAGTAGCATTATGGTGACAGTGTAAAGCATGGTATTGAGAATGCTTTTGTGGTTTAAAAAGGTGGCACATTTAAAGCATGTTCACATTGAATCGGCAATAAGAAGGCATGATATAGGGATTTTAGAGCATGCAAGGTTGAAATATAGGTTTTGCTATTATTTCAGTAAAGTATAGTGTTTTGAAATTAGTAACTACATTTTATAATGGAATGCTATAGATATAAAGCAATTTATCATGCTACTATCAACATAGAACAAAAAAGTTATGCATTATAGACTCTTTAAACAACCCATTAGGAATTGCAGTAGTAATTTTATATGATTGACATTTTTTTACACACACAGCACCGTCATCAAAATCATTTAAAGTTATTTATATAAGCTGTAAAGTAATTATTTTGTAAGAAATTAATTGATAAAGCAAATGTCTGTTGAACAAAATTAATATAACTTTGAAAATCAACCATGGACGTTTTTTCATCTTTAAGTCTGAATCCTAAAATTCTTGTCTCATTTCGCATCAAATAAAATATACTCATTAATGTTTTACAGTAAATGAATCATTAAGTCTGAGTTCCATTAAACATTAAATTGCAGTACTGTTCTATGAAACACAGCAGATACAAAGTTCTCAATATATATATGTAGGACTCGGAACCGCGATGGTACCCCGAACCGCGATGGTCACGCTGAAGTGCGATGGTCTACGCTGAAGTGCGACGGTTAACACGCTGAAGAGCGATGGTGACATTGTGACGTTAACTTGTTGATATTTACGCTGAAGTGCGATGGTGGTTACGCTGTAGTGCGATGGCCAACCTAAGAATTTGTGTAAAAGCAAAATGTATATGAGCTGTTTCATTAAAAAAAAAACACCAATAAGATTTGACAAAATAAGCTGCTATAGCCTCTAATTTGGAAGATGGTTTAATATCTGTTTAGATCATACCAAAGACTTTTATTTTAGTTTTAATCTAATTTTCTAATTCTCCCATTCTCCTTTTAGCACGCAAGAGTATGGAATAAGGTTTTGAAGGGGGGAAAAAAGATTCAGCGTGTAGGTCTTTATAATAGTACTAAGAAGTGTATATATCTTTTACAGAGGCGGATGTAGGGGGGGGGGGGGGGGGGGAGGACAGGGGACCCGATCCCCCTTTTCTGTGGCTTATATATATAGGGAATCACTGAAGCATGACTGGAGCGGACCCCCTCTTAGGCAGTCAGCGGGACTCCGCTTGTGAAAATTTCTGGATCCGCCACTGATTTACTTAAATATTATGATAAAACTTAATAATTGTTCACAACAATTCTTCATCAGTTTATATATACCTGATGACGAAACAGTATTCACGAAGTAAAATACCGCCAAGTAAATATATGCTTCACTGATAGCGAGGCTTGTCAATTATTTCACGAAAAATAAAAGAATAGAATAATCAATTGGGAAGTACACATAGGGTTTAGTCAGGTTAATTTCTGTCTAACATGTTGTAGACCATTAACACTGAAACCATAAAAAAAAAAACAAGACTAGAGCGATTGTGTTCTCTTTCAAAACTAAATTTATCTAGTGGAATAAAAAAACATTATATGAACTTGAAATAGCAAAAACATTGAAACATTGCTAATACTTTTTTATTTACTTATTTTTTTTATTAAATTGCCCACATAAAATCATGTGCCGATTACGTAAAGATGAATTAAGATTAGTATACTGTATTTGTCGTACAAAAAGTCAGTGGAATAATTCAGAATACTGGTTATCACATTTGGTGACCAAGTTCATCTTTCAGACGCTTTGCTGCCTAAAATGTTTAAACATATGTTTGTAACCTCAACATGTAATGTTTAAAACTGTTCGGGACTTGTATCGTTCGTTTCATTCCCCCCTTACTTTCCTTTATTAGCATGAAACTTTCATCTACAAAACCTATTCTCCTGCCTGCGAATCCATGTTGTATTTTGAAAACGTCACATTATTCAAACGTCATATGATACACAAAACCATCGCACTTCGGCGTGGACCATCGCACTTCAGCGTGACCATCGCACTTCAGCGTCCCCATCGCACCTCCGAGTCCTACATATATATATATACATTTGTTACTCAATAAAGCAGTTTTTCTTTTAAAGTATCACCTTGCATTATTATTATGTATTATATAATTATTTTTTTTTACAGACCCTACCAACAGGTTTCACTGATGCTTGTGCCACTGTAGGGACAAGTTCCAGTAATACTGTTACCTTGGCAACTGCTCACCTACTCTCAGGAATGACCTACACAATAACCTTGAATGTGTCAGCCAGTGGAAGAACTTCAGGAACCTTTACACAAGAGGTATCATTATACTTGTATTTTATTACGAAAACAACAGTTTTTAAATTTTCTGTTTTTGTGTTTATAATTTTAATACTGGTACTATAAATTGTGACGAGAACATAACTAAAACATATCAAATATCAATATGACAGATGACAGATTCATTTGCAGTAGAAAATTAACATGCATATAAACTCTGTAAGGCTATGGAGTATAGACACTACTGAAGTACAAAAATCACTCAATTAGGGAAAGAAAGTAAGTTTCCTTTGGAAGGTATTTTTACACAGCAACATTTTTCAAGTGACAAACCAAAATAAAATCCACGTTTTAAAAGTGATGCATACATAAACAGTTTTTTTTTTATCAGCAATTTGCTCTTTCGTGACAAAAGTTCAAAAATCGAATTTTCTGTACCACTAATATTTTATTTCAGATTGAGATATCCTCCAGTGATGTACCAGTACCAATACTTAACTGTATTACATGTCAGTCCACCAGTAGTTACCTTGTTAATGAAGGGGAACACTTGGCTTTCACTGGAACCTGTCTAAACTGTGATCCAACGGATACAAAATACTATGAATGGTCTGTTTATACCCTAGATTCAAGTTCAAATAGAGTTCAGCTGTCAATTACTTCAGCCATGTCAACAACTGGTATAAATAGTGAAAATTTTGTTATAACTGCTGGAAATCTACCAGCTACTAATTCCCTCTACATCTTCAAGCTGGAAATCAGTAAAACTAATACAGTGGTGACTTTACAAGGTGAAACTGAACTAATACTGAAAGCTAACAGCAAAGCAACAGGGGGCACCTGTTCACTTCTGACCAGCATAGCTATTGATCCATTAATTGACCAAGTGGAAATCTCATGCATAGGGTACAGTGATCCAGATAATGTGAATGGGGAACTCAATTACAAGATTGTGTCACACAGTAAAGATTCTGCCTCTGCTGATGAGTCTGTTGTTATATACTATGGGACACTCACTTCACCAGCATTTTACTTGGCACCGTGGCCAGGATTAGCTCGTACTGCAGTCAACATCAAAGTATATGTAGTTGATGAAGATGGTACAGATACTTTATCTCTTAACAGGTAAGCATTTCAAAAGTTTAGTGTACTCTGGTATCCAATACAACTTTGTGACTCTTTTTATTTATGAGTTTTCTAAGTTGGTATGTTTTTTTAATGTATTTTGTTTACATGTTTCCTTATAATTCTCCCTCACAAACCCATGAAGCTGAACATATCTAAAATGAATGTTGGTGGTTCTCAGTGTTTACTCTGGCTTTATCTACCAATAAAAACTGGCCGCCATTATGCAGAGATTTCTGAAAGTAGTGTAACATACCAACAAACCAACAATCAACCAATGAAATGTCTAAACAGATTAATGTATAAAAAAAATCTATAGTTAGAATAAGTAAAACCGTTTCCTTATAATCAGTTTTATTTTTCAAAGCATGATTTTAAAGGGGATAGAAATTTAAAATAATAATCATTATGATTAGTTTGTTTTTTTTTTGAATTTTGCAGAGATGTAACAATGAGTAGTACTGTAACCTATGGTAACCAGCTATCATTTGTACAGACCCACACCACTACGACCTTGATTAACCTTGTCAATGACAACAATCCAACAGCACTGCTACAGTATGGTATAGCACTTATCCATGAAATGAATGAGATTTCCCGACAAGAATATGCCGCTCCCACCTATAGCCATGTAGATGATAGAAACACAGTCAGGAATAGGATAACACTATCAATCCTTGGCCTGCCATTAGAAACGATCTACCAACAACAACAAATGGCATTCATACTCAATCACCTAACTGTAAGTTGTATTATCATACAAAGCAGTTTCATTTTAACAAGAATGTTAATATTGGTATTTTCTTGTATATATATATATATATTCATTGTATATGAATGTGAATAGTTAATAGTTACATTCAAAACAAAATTACATCAAATTAAAAAATACAAGAAAATTTTCATTAATGTAGTCCTCAGAAGTTTGATTTTATGGAAATGAAAATTCTAACTGTACTCTAACAGGAAATTTTATAAAAGTTCTTGAAGAAAAATAAAAGTAACAGAGAATAATATTAGCTACATTTTTTTTTTAATTTCAGAAATACCCTGGCGAATTTCAAACCAGTATATGTCAAACTTTGGTTTTGAATGAAGTTGATATCTTAAAGAATGATATGGAAACCCAAGCTGTTCAGGGTGCAGACAAGAGTGAGTTTACTTCAGGTCTTCTACTAGAAGCTGTATCTAACAACATGGACGCTGTCAACGCTGCAGTATACAGCTCGGTCAATATATCTAATGTCACTTCTCTAGAGAGTAATGCAGTGACAGATTACAAGCCCGTTATTAGTACATTAGACTTAACAACAACAACAGCCTCCACAGAGGATCATAAACAGAGTATCATTACGAGGGCGTTCACATTCGGTGACGATATTGTCATATTGAATTTAAAAACACAACTACCTGCTGAAGATCCTATAGTTATAACATTAGATAGTATAAAAGTATATGGGAAAAGAACTTGGTCAGATGAAATAGAACAAATGTATACATCAGAAGGTTGTGTGGCAGTCCTGAGTTCTGGAATGTTAGGTTCTCTATACCCTACAAAGAGTGAGGTATTCCAGATCATGATGGTGGTCCCTCAGAATCCATTTACATGGGGAAGTAGTGGGGATGTAGAACTTAATACTAAAGTCATAGCAGCAGGATTTACAGACACTACTGGCAAGGAAATATCTGTCTCAAATATTCCGACAGGGAAAAAACCTAAATTTATTATCTTGAAAAATGAGGCAACAGCCTACAACCTGACTAGCAGTCCAATTAATAGTACTGACTATGCTCCACAAGAAGGTTTAACATTTGCATCAGTAGTTGTGGAGAAAGGATCTGCTAAGAAAGTTGTTATAGATACATCTGACGGGTATGGAGGTTCTGCTCTACATTTACAAATACGATTTGTTGTGGTGGCTAATCCTAGTGCCACAACCAATGCCACAGGAGTTATTAAGACATTCTTAGGAAAAAACTATGAAGCTACAAGGTCCAACTATGAGACCACAAAAGAGATCAAAGTAGAACATATGACCTCCCAAGCAGATCATAGACTGTATACACTGTTTGTAGATCATAGGTATGTATACATCTACTGGTATTTTCAGAGATTTTATCTTATACATGTCTGCCACCTACTGCTACTCATTATATTCAATTTGCATCTGCCAAGTGATAACATCTATCAAGTAACTAGAACTTTTGTTCAACTGTAATCCAGATAAAAATACTTTGCGTAGTTTAAGAAAAAATGAAGCATTTTATAATAGTATAGGTAATACACAATGTACTTTTTCATGGTTTCTTATTGAGTTTTGATTTGACAGTAGTCATTATCTTATAATGCCTAAATACCATGATTATTTGTGGTTATATAATACATGTACTTATATATATATGAAGAAAAGAAAACCAAGGGACCAATTTTGATTGATACCATACATCTTGTTTTCATTTTGAATGATGTACGTTGTGTCAGTGATGCTCAAAACCAAATACCAGGTACATGTATTTGATAAATGATTAAAATTGGAGGTATTGACTCCCAGAGAGATTGTCTCTAAATTTAATATCTGTTTTTCTAATTTCTTTTTTAGTGAATTTGACACTGATGCGTCCTATGCTCTGACTGTGTACAATGACGATCCTAGTTACGATGTAAACATCAGTGCTGCCATCTACTACTCCACCTGTCAGTTCTTTGATACGTCAGCTAATACGTGGGATACTAATGGATGCTCACCTACTGACGAGTCAATTGAAAAGTATGCTGTATGTGAATGTGAGCACTTGACACCATTTGGAGGGGGAATGTTGGCGCCACCAAACACTCTTAGCTTTGCTGACTTAGTGGTAAGTTTCAAAACTTTTAATGAGTTTTATAGTATGAGAGTTCAAAGTTAATTAATTGATATATGTTTCTAATGGTTTGTAGACATTTTTTGTCAAATCGAAAAAATGTTCTTCAAATTTTGGAGAAAAAGAATTTAACTAATTAGCACATTTATCTTTCCAAGAATCTAAATATTTGATGTTTTTGTTCCAGGCTTTCAATATCATAATATAATAATGCCAAAAAACATAAATATGAGAGTGAGGTATTTTTAAGATTTGCCTTTTTTACTCGCCTGCTAAAAGAAATTTGGAAAAATTAAGGCAATTTTTTTTTTCAAATAATACTCAGTTAAGTGGAATAAAAAAATATGTATCCATTCATTTTTCATTTAAATCAAAATTATATACAAGTTTTTGTTGTTGATTGTTATATAATGACTGAAACTAGCATAATTTGTATTTCAGAATCTTGATCTTGTGAACAATCCTGTCGTGTTTGTGACATGTTCACTGATATTTGTGGTGTATGTGATAGCAGTAATTATATGTCGACGACTAGATCGCAGTAACCTAGAAAGAATATCTTCGATACCGTTATGTGGTAAAGATGGCTCCTTTAAATATGAAGTGACTGTAGTCACTGGCAGACAACCTGGGGCAGGTATGTAAACATGTAAACAGACCTAATTCAAATTTAAATTTAAATGATGGTACTATGGATTCACGTCTATTCATTAGTACAAATGTACCTATTTATTTTTGTGGATTTTTTTAATGTACAAATTTGCTATAGACTACTTTTACTTAAGTAAAACCATGAATTCAAAAAATCTTGAAAACTATTTTTAGCTCACCTGGCCCGAAGGGCCAAGTGAGCTTTTCTCATCACTTGGCGTCCTTCGTCGTCCGTCGTCCGTCGTCCGTTGTCCGGCGTTGTTAACTTTTACAAAAATCTTCTCCTCTGAAACTGCTGGGCCAAATTAAACCAAACTTGGCCATAATCATTATTAGGGTATCTAGTTAAAAAATTGTGTCCAGTGACCTGCCCAACCTTCCAAGATGGCCGCCATGGCTAAAAATAGAACATAGGGGTAAAATGCAGTTTTTGGCTTATAACTCAAAAACCAAAGCATTTAGAGCAAATCTGACATGGGTAAAATTGTTCATCAGGTCAAGATCTATCTGCCCTGAAATTTTCAGATGAATCGGACAACCCGTTGTTGGGTTGCTGCCCCTGAATTGGTAATTTTAAGGAAATTTTGCTGTTTTTGGTTATTATCTTGAATATTATTATAGATAGAGATAAACTGTAAACAGCAATAATGTTCAGCAAAGTAAGATTTACAAATAAGTCAACATGACCGAAATGGTCAGTTGACCCGTTTAAGAGTTATTGCCCTTTATAGTCAATTTTTAACCATTTTTCGTAAATCTTAGTAATCTTTTACAAAAATCTTCTCCTCTGAAACAACTGGGCCAAATTAAACCAAACTTGGCCACAACTATCATTTGGGTATCTAGTTTAAAAAATGTGTGGCGTGACCCACCCACCCAACCAAGATGGCCGCAACAGCTTAAAATAAAACATAGGGGTAAAATGCAGTTTTTGGCTTATAACTCAAAAACCAAAGCATTTAGAGCAAATCTGACATGGGTAAAATTGTTCATCAGGTCAAGATCTATCTGCCCTGAAATTTTCAGATGAATCGGACAACCCGTTGTTGGGTTGCTGCCCCTGAATTGGTAATTTTAAGGAAATTTTGCTGTTTTTGGTTATTATCTTGAATATTATTATTATCTTGAATATTATTATAGATACAGATAAACTGTAAACAGCAATAATGTTCAGCAAAGTAAGATTTACAAATAAGTCAACATGACCGAAATGGTCAGTTGACCGTTTAAGAGTTATTGCCCTTTATAGTCAATTTTTAACCATTTTTCGTAAATCTTAGTAATCTTTTACAAAAATCTTCTCCTCTGAAACAACTGGGCCAAATTAAACTAAACTTGGCCACAACTATCATTTGGGTATCTAGTTTAAAAAATGTGTGGCGTGACCCACCCACCCAACCAAGATGGCCGCAACAGCTTAAAATAGAACATAGGGGTAAAATGCAGTTTTTGGCTTATAACTCAAAAACCAAGCATTTAGAGCAAATCTGACACTATGTTAAATTGTTCATCAGGTAAAGATCTATCTACCCTGAAATTTTCAGTTGAATCGGACAACCCATTGTTGGGTTGCTGCCCCTGAATTGGTAATTATAAGGAAATTTTGCTGTTTTTGGTTATTATCTTGAATATTATTATAGATAGAGATAAACTGTAAACAGCAATAATGTTCAGCAAAGTAAGATTTACGAATAAGTCAACATGACTGAAATGGTCAGTTGACCCATTTAGGAGTTATTGCCCTTTATAGTCAATTTTTAACCATTTTTCGTAAATCTTAGTAATGTTTTACAAAAATCTTCTCCTCTGAAACTACTGGGCCAAGTTAATTATAGATTGAGATAATTGTAATCAGCTAGAATATTCAGTAAATTAAGATGTACAAACACATCACCATCACCAAAACACAATTTTGTCATGAATCAATCTGCGTCCTTTGTTTAATATTCACATAGACCAAGGTGAGCGACACAGGCTCTTTAGAGCCTCTAGT
Source organism: Mytilus edulis (assembly GCF_963676685.1). Lineage (NCBI taxonomy): Eukaryota > Metazoa > Mollusca > Bivalvia > Mytilida > Mytilidae > Mytilus > Mytilus edulis. The sequence continues at coordinate 20,319 of NW_027268407.1, forward strand.
TTCCCTTATCAACAAAAATTGGTATCCACAGAAAAAAAGATGAATCTAAAGTATATAAGAAAGGTTCTAGAAAGATTAACAAAAGAGTTCAAATATGTGTCAATACAATGAAATATTTTAAGGCTGAATATAAAAGCCTAAAATAATGTAAGCAGTGAATGAATGGTGTGTATGAAAACACTGAAAATAATTTCCTGTATAGTAGTGAATTCATAATTGTATTAGAATTGTAACAAAAGAGCAAATTTAAAACAGAAGCGGGAGATTTGTGACAGATTTTTTTTCATATTTTTGTGTGAAATACATACTTATTGGAGCAAATATTTGTGATTCTATTTTTAAACTTTTATTAACAGGATCTACTGCAAATGTTGGTGTCAGATTGTACGGAGAATATGCAGAACAAATTCTAAACAACTAGATAAAAAGTGGGCATTCCAAAGAAATTGTCAGGACACATTTATCATGGCACACGACACAAACCTTGGAAATATTGAGAAGTTGATGATCTGGCATGACAACTCTGGACTAGATCCTAGCTGGTACCTCATTCAAGTTATAGTCAAAGATTTGCAGACAGACCATAAATATTACTTTTTTGCTAATTTCTGGATGTCACTTGAAATTGAAAGAGGTTTTATCCAGAAAGAATTATTAGCTGCAGGTCAGTTGTACCATTGTTTTTTTTATTAAACTTTTGAAGATATGTAATAAAAGTCTGGAAATTGACAAGAAAAACTTTTTTTTAATTACTTGCACTTTTAATCTTTAGCTATTTTTCATTTGAAAATACAGAATATGATTTTCCAGTGAATAACAAAATACAAAGTTCATAAGTGCTTTATTTGCAATATTTGTATAAGATTTTCCCTCAATCTACAAAAATGGATATCCTTGAAAAATAAATGAATGCACAGTTTATACTGTAAACTGTAAAAATGTTATGAAATAGAGAACATAGATTAATATGAAAAAATATTAATGGTTTAATTTACTTAAAATATTTGTAGGATCTTCAGAAATTCAGAAATTTGGCCGAATGTTTAGCCGAGCTGTTTCTAACTGTATGGCAGATCGTCATTTATGGTATTCTGTCGTTGATCGACCAGCAATGAGCAGGTTTACACGTGTCCAGCGAGCAACTTGTGTAGTGACTATTCTGTACACATTCATGGCCATCAATGCTATCTGGTATGGACTGTTAAAACAGGAGGATAATGGAAATATATCAGCATTTGGCTGGGAAGAAGTAGTTTCTGTCACTTGTTACCAATGTTATAGCCTTTCCATTCACACTTATAATCATCTGGATGTTTAAGAGAAGTAAATCTAAGGTAATACACTTTTTGTAAATCTAAAAGTATAAAGAATCATTTTCTATGCACGTCCCACTTAATTTGGACAGTGGATGCTTGTTCTCTGTTTGCTGTATCATATGTTCTAAAGCCATTTATCTCTATGTTAACTTTCTTTTAAGAACATTTTGCCAGTGACACAGTTTGTAGTGAAACATGGGTTTACAGCAACCAGTTTAATGTCAACTTGAAAGTATATATTTTTTCATTGAGATAAGCAATCAGAAGTCATGGGATCACTTTCACATATATTATTTCAACACTAGTGAGAACTAACTATATATCAGTTCATAAAAAAGAATCTCCATTCATTTCTGAAATGTGTATGTTTATATATTACAGAATAACATATTTGAGCCAGCACAGAGAATAGGAACAGCCCAGACAATTGAGATAGACTATGATCCAAACTTAGCTGGTTCCTTCAAAACCAATGATGAATTAATATCATGCTATGACAGAGAAAGCACTACAGACTCCTTAGTGGTAAGATTTTAATTATAGTAGAAAAATGGGTCATTTTTAAAAATTCTAAATACTGTAAATTCAGAAATTATTGAGCGCATTTATTATTGCAATTTTAATTTTTACAGTTTTTGAGAAAAATCATGTTTTTCAAAATGTGAGTTTAAACTATTGTGTTTTCAACTCTGTAGCATTTTTCGCAATAATAAAACCTTGCAATAATTTCTGAATTACAGTAGTTTAAAAACTTAACAAATTAGGAATAATGAGACCAGCAAAGATCTGTTGTATAAGATGTCATCATTTAAGTAGATTTTGCAACTTTTGTGTTGTAACATTGTGTATAATAGTGTATTTATGTTGACAGGAAGCAAGTATGACCCGTAACCATTTAAGGAGAAGTAGAACTTTGAAGATAACAAGACAAGCTACGGATGATAGTCTTAGTAAAGCTGTGAACTCCATTGACAGTGGTATCAGTAGCCTTGGAGCTAGTACAGATAGCAAGGTACTAATTGGTTGTAGTCTAATTGCAAAGGAAAAGTATTTTATCACCATTATTTTCTTGATAATTATCCATGGGGATCCATGAAGTTGAGGTTCAACAAAATATTTTGTATTTTATTGTATGCAAAATTGGTAAATGCCACTATTTTCCCTCATTCTATGAAAATTAATTCACCTGAAAATGAATGGATTCCCAGTATTTACATTGGTTTAAATATAACAGATTACTTTAGAGTTATGTCCTTCATTGGAAAAGTTTGTCAATTATGGGCGTCGCTATGACATCATTTACCAGACAAACGGGATCGCCTGTATTCATGCACTATTAACATTCTTCAAGCATCTTTGTAATCTTCATTATGCAGGATAACACTAAAAATTGTATTTGTTTCATAGGTACTTAATCACAATTTCCTACTGACAGCAGTGCTGATTATCAATTATAAGAATTTAATTTGCCAAATAATTTGTGCAATATAGCACCATTTTTTTCAACCACAAGCTCAACAGGTAAGGAAGTTACAATGCCCTGAAACTTACAAATGATGTCCACTAAAAGCAAAGTGTTTGACGGAAAATCAACAAACTTGTAAGTGGGCTATTGAATATCCGTAAAACAGTACTTACGAGTTGGGCCATATTTTATGTTTTTATGAAGTCATTTAAAAAAAAACACTTTTAAAAGCAAAAACATTATTCCCAATAGAGGAACATTTACAACCTAGTGAGTAGCTATTAACAATTGCAGTAATCATTTTACAGTTAAAGAGAACTAACAATCCAACTTTATGGTCTAAAACGGAAGTAGGTCATAAAGATGAAACTTACATTACTAAGAATGAGAGCAATACAGACAAAAAAGAGGAGGTAAGCTCTATAATAAACTATATTCTCCTGATTTAGAGTAATTTCTCGCAATTTGAGTGGCTGATATTGTCCTAAGAAATTTCAGTTCAATTTTTTTTAAATATGTCAATTGGAATTATCTCCCTTATTTATTATGTCAAGTGAAATTATTTCCCTTATACCATTGACCTAATAAAAAAATTAATTTGAGTTGCTTTATAGTCCTAATATTTTTAATTTTTCACTGTTTTAGATTAAATATCTAAAATATATTTCATTGATATTGTCTTAATATTGAATTTGAATATAGTATTATGTTATATTACAAAATCAGGATAAATTCATTACACAGTGTTCACTTGTCCTAATACGGAATTTATCAGGTCAATGAAATTGTCGTATTAGGACAATTGCACACTGTGTAACTAATATTATTGTAATTTTTAGGGAAAAAGTTGGCAAAAATAGCTGAAAGGAAATATTTAATATTCCGATAATTTTTTTTGAAAAATTTGTAAAAGAAAAATATGATGGTGAAAGACCAAAAATAGGTGTAAGAAAAACTATTCATAAAGATAAAGAAAAAAATAAGAAAAGGAGAAGGAAGATAAAAGACATTAAAACAAATAAGAAAAATATCTGAATTTATGTGGAAGAAGTAAAATACATATTTGCTACATTTCAGATGAAAGAGGTAGCTGATGGAATTCTTCAGTATTTAGATGATGTAGAGACAGAATGTATGACTAAAGAACAATCCCTCATACAGAAACGTAACAGTATGGGAGGAGGAGGAAAACCTACACTCAAGTAAGTAAGGGGAGACAATCACTGTCATACTTAAATTTAATTACAAATTTTTAATATTGAAGTAAATTTAATTACAAATCCTAAATTTTAAAATAACAAGGTGACTAAAGAATAAAACCTAAAAAAAATGTTTAGATAGCTTGACTTAATGCAATGAGAATAAAAGGGCAGTAATATTCTTTTATATTATTGTTTTCTTTGAAGACCATCTTTGCTCCTTTGCTAATCATCTTTATCCTTGGTATATTAAATCTATTAACTGTCAATAGGACCTTATGAAGGTTTTAATGATCTGTTTAAAATAGGAAATAAACCACTGTTGAAGTTGTACATAAACATGAGGGCTTGGACCAGGGTGCTTGATATTTGTTTTGAGCATTGAACCTTGATAAAGTTACCTATTTGTATTCAAATATTACAGTGAGATAAACAATTTTTAACATTGTGAAGAGAAAAACATTGGTGATCAGAATTTTATTTCATCCTCTATATAATTTTTCCCTCTGTATTAGAATAGGAAATAATAAAATACAATGAAACTCTACAGTTTGAGATTTATGTATTGTAGAAGATCAGGTACCAAGAAAACTGAATGGAAAGAAATAGATGATATCCTAAATTCAGACAATGAAGGAAAAGAATCAAGATCCCGTCCATTACGTAAAAGGGATTCTACCAGTACCATTGGTTCCTACGGTAAACCTGGATCATCACAGTCAGGCAAGGGATATAACCCACGAGAAGACCCTACAATTAATGGACAAGACAGGTACCTATCAGATTTTATTGTACTTAATACATTGTGTGCTATGTTTTGACAATTAGAGGACTGATTGACTTTGAAAATTGAATCAAAACTTCAAGTTAAAACACTATTGTAATACAATATGTGCACTACATAAAAAGGTAACAAGAATTGCTAAAAAAAATAATCCTTGTTTTCAAAATTCCAATAGGGAACATACTTTATATAATTGTATAAATAAACCAATTTTTCAAGACGTTTCGGCCATTGGCCTTCTTCAGTTCTTTATTTTTCCTCTCAACTACATGCCATGTCAGCCATGTAGTTGAGAGGAAAAATAAAGAACTGAAGAAGGGCCAATGCTGAAACGTCTTGAAAAATTGGTTTATTTATACAA